>NC_134837.1:192105824-192297911 GCF_004210375.1 Tachypleus tridentatus | reverse complement strand
AAAGCTAAAGTTCTAGCTTTTGTTCGATTCATAAAGATGGAAAAATCGTAAACGAATATTTATTTTGCAAAGATTTAAAAAAGTAAAGCGAAAGGCCAAGACATTTTCGAGTTGATGAATGAAAACATTTTGCTCTTCAAATTACATTGGAATAACTGTGTCAGCGTTTGCACCAATGGCTGTCCTTCAATGTAAGGAAAAAGAAGGATTCGTCACTCGTGCGCCAACAAAATCCAATCATTAGGATTGTTCACTGCAAGATTCACAGAGAGGCGTTCGCCTCCAAACCTTTGTCGAAAGATTTGCAGTCTGTTATGAATCAAGTTATTTAATTGGTGAATTTAATCAAGTCTCGGCCACTTTAATCTCGACTTTCTCTCTCTGTGAGGCGATGGATTCAGACTACAAAAAAGCTATTGTATCACATTGAAGTTCGATGGCTTTCGAAAGGAAAGGTTTTAAAGCGTCTTGTCCAACTGAAAACTCAAGTAATTTCTTTCTTGGAGGTTGAGGAAGCAGGTTTTGAATTTTTTTATGATGAGATCTGGTGGCTGAAGATACAACTTCTCTTCGACTTGTTTGACAAATTAAATTCTCTGAACTTAAGTCTCCAAGGACCATTTGAAAACATTATTACTGCAACGTCCAAACTGAAGGCCTCTGATGAAAAGGTGACGCTGTGGAAGAACAAGATCTTCAAAGGAGTCCTTGATTGTTCTCCTTCTGTTAACGAATGTCCGTCAAAGAAGAAAATTGTCCCTCAAATTTTGAACACATTAAGCAACCTACAGTCCGCACTAAAACATTACTTCCCGTCACTTGCTGTCGACGAATATAACTGGGTGACCTTTCCATTCGGAATCAACGAGACAACAAATCTTACAACTGAGGAGGAAGAACGGCTCATTGATTTACGAAACGACAAATTTTATCAGTCATTGTTTCCCAAAAAGAGCTTGGATGAGTTTTGGATCGCCATTAAAAATTTATATCCTGCAATCAGTTCAAAAGCAGTTGAAATTCTGCTTTCATTTACATCTTCGTGGTTTTGCGAAAGTGGATTTTCAGCATTGACTGAAATTAAAGCCAGAAAGAGAGAGAGGCTTCACAGTCGATGATGAAATGCGAGCTTGTTTGTCTACGTTAGAGCCTCGCTTCAATTTGATTTGCTCTCGGAAGCAGACACAAGCGTCACATTGAAAACATATGTAAAAATAACAAGTTTTGATTTTTCTGCTATACCACAAAATCGTTAAAAGCCTTTAAAACGACATTCACGGCCAAACCAAGCGATAGTATTGTCAATGGAAGATGACATTACATATCGCTTGCTCTGGCCGTGATTTTCGTTCTAAGGCTTTTAAGTCAACTCTTCTGTATTACGTGTATCTAAACGTGATGCACAATGACATTATTATCCCTTGCTTTGACCATGATTTTGTTCTAAGGCTTTTAACACTTGCCGTATAACATGTACCTAAAAAAAATCGTTAAAGGCTTTCCAGGTGTGCCGCGAAAATTTTCAGATTGTCGTAGTGTGTCACAAGTTGAGAACCACTGATCTAGCCATTCGTCTATGCAAGACAAAGAAAGATATTAACTTACTTTACCTCGTCCATCCATTTGAAGTTCACGCAGGACTATTGTTTTCCTTAATTCGTCACTACGATCACAACTGGAAGTGACCACACGATCTGTGATGGTTATATAACTGTTCTCCCTCAATATCCATTCTCTGGTGATATCTCTGGTGCTCAAGGTAGTTTGCATTGTAATTGCTTATCATAAGCGTAAGATCTGTATCTGTGTTGATTAATGTCAGAACCATATAAAACCAAAACATCAGGTGTTCCACACAAGTTTTCGACTGGGTTACTGTGTCATCAAAAGGTGCTCCAAGAAATTAAACCTTCACGTTAGAGCTCAATTTTAAATGTATCGAGAGGGAAAACACACGAAGATGTATTATTAATACCTGGCATGTAATCAATAACGTTACCTAACGTTTTTTTTTTTTCTCTGCTGGACAAAATATAATGAAGTCTTTATCTTAAGAGTTCCATTAGACATGATGTAGATACTGGAATGGTCTTCTTTGTTGGGTTTGAGACGTTTTGATTCAAACTGTCAGATACTGTACTGTGGAACCAATAGCCACGATATGTAAATTAGTAAACAACATACGACTGTTGTAGTGTTGGAATAAAATATTTTGCTTTAAAAAACAACTTTAATATGTAATTGAGATTTGAAATGATTTTCAGCAAAATTGTCACTTTTATCAAATTACCAGCTTATGGAACTCATAAACAGTATATGATTATTGTTAGAGATAACTTATATGCAACAAACGCTACTGTTCTCTTCACAGGCATTTCTTCATAACCTTACTAGTCATCATGGCCAAGCGTGTTCAGGCGTGCGACTCGTCATCTGAGGGTCGCAGGTTCGCATCCGCGTTGGGCCAAACGTACTCGCTCTTTCAGCCCTTGGAGCGTTATAAAGCGGTCAATCCCACTATTCGTTGGTAAAATATAGCCCAAGACTTGGCGGTGGGTGGTGATGACTAGCTGTCTTCCCTCTAGTCTTACACTGCTAAATTAGGGACGGCTAGCACAGATAGCCCTCGAGTAGCTTTGTGCGAAATTCAAAACAAACAAACATAATCTTGCTAACAAAATGTTTAAGAAAACAGTTATTTTAAAGATAGCTCTTGATGTTACCAAGTTTCAGAATAAAATCAGTTTGTGCTTGTTATTTTAATAGCTCAGTGAAGTAACAAAAACTCAACTTCTTTAAAAGGCACGAAGCTTTTGTAATTAAAATATAAACTTGATAAAGTTGGTGTTGCGATTTGAAATTAAGAGATTTAAAAGGCAGTACGGAATATTTTTTTATTCAACAGTAAATATTTAATGTATGATAGATAGAGGGGCGTTAGAAAGCTAACTACTAATAACATTGTAGATTTTCGAATGTTATTTAGTTTTATTTTCTTTAGAAATTAGAATAAAATAACAAACAATTAACTAGATTTAGTAAGACTGGGGACTAGAATAGTAAGTATAAGCTTTTAATTTATATCTTAATAGTATAACATTAGATCAGGCTGCGTGTAACTGTTCTTTAGGATTAGTTCAATTTGCAGTAAGATCGTAAGACAAATTAAATACATTGTTTTATTTAACAAATACAGTCTAAAAACTAGTTGATTTCAAACCTAGCTCTAACAGTGTTAACAACAGGCTACTGGTATTTAACCGTCGTATCGAGTGTTTATTTTAATTTTACAAACAATACATTAGATAAAACTAGTTCTGGATTAAACGTTACCAGTGTATTAGGTACGATAGGTGCAACGAGTGGATTTTATTTGGAAACTCTAGGTTACTATGCTCTTTTAAGGAGGTTAATGGTGAGAATGTTCAATTTATACGCACAGTTTTCAGATAGGAGGAAAGGTTGGAGACTATCCTGACTAAAGTTGAGGAAATATATCAAGAGAAGTATAAACTGTGGGAAATGACAGCAGGACTTCAAGAGAAACTTCAGCTTTTACATGCAAAGTAGTCATCAGTTAAGATTAACAATGACATTCGGGAAGTTAGAAAGGGTAGTATTAGGGTTAAAAATAGAGAACTTAGCTGAAAAGACCCTATTCTGTTGAAAAACAAATTTTAGCTTTGACTTATGTGGACGGGAAACTATTGGAGGGAAGGAAAGCAAAACAAAGGTTTAGAGAAAAATATAGATTAAGAACTTAGTTATGGATAATTCCTTGACATGTAATGTGAATAGAATAGTATGTGGGGCAAATAGGGAGAAAAAAGAGAGAGATTACACTATAATGGGGCACAGGTGTAAGATATAACTGACAGAGCAAAAGGTATAATAAAAGAGACTGGCAACGATGCAGTCTTTGTTGTGCACATAGGGGCTAGCGATATAAAGAAGAATAAGTAGAAGAGGTTGATAAGTTATTTAAATATAAAAGCTATGAGTTAATTGTGTCAGGAATACTGCCAAGAATTAATTAATTAATTGTAAAGATAAAGTTTTGAGTAGATCATTAGGGCTAAATTCTAGACTGAAATTAATATGTAAGGATGAGCAGGTTAGCTGGTTGGAGTTTTGGGATCATTTCAGAAGAAGGAGGGAACGTTTTAGAATGGATGATTTACCCTTAAGTATGAAATAGTTTCGAATGTTTGTGAAGTTTTAAACTAGGAGACTTGATAGCACTGAGGGTAAACATCAACTAGATGAAACAAAACTGAGATGTAGAGGAAATTTTAGCATAGGAAATCAGTATAAAAGTAATTATAAGAGTAGGCTTAAGTATTACTATTGTAATGATAGGAGTATAAGAAATAAACTAGATGACTTTAGGACACTGGTAGAAATAGAAGATTTTGATATGATGGGGATAACTGAACCATAGTAAAATGTAGATGATTTTGATGACAGAAATGTCTTTGAAATACATGGTTATAGATTATTTACTAGACATATAGTGTGGAGAAGGAGTGACTCAACATGTAAAGTGGGAGTTACATCCTGTTGAAGTTGAGAACATTAAGGAGATTGAATCCATTTGGGTTTCTGTTAGTGGATATCAAGAGGGAAAAGCTCTTACTAGAAATTCTATTACACCACCACATGAAACTCACTAAATTAGTGAGAAACAATGATATTAAGATTACAGCCGTTAATAAAATCATAATTATGGGTGATTTTAATTTCATACATAAAAAACAAAATCCCTGACAGTTATTTAGTTTTTACAGGATAATACACACTTCAGGGATATTGATGTCCCCTTCGTCCTGCTTCACATGATTGAATTTTGATGTGAACATCAGAAATTTAGATTTAGTTTTTTCTGCCTGGTTTTTTTTAGTTTACTCGATTGATGTGCTGAAGAGATTGAAGTAGTTTCAGAGGAAAGCGAACGTAGGAATCGGGTGGGAACAAGGTGGAGTAGAAAAAGACCGGTGTCATAAAGATGTCCTTGTGTTATTTGATGAAGTGACTAAGTAAAGATATCCTTGTGTTATTTGATGAAGTGACTAAATAAAGACGTCCTTGTGTTATTTGATGAAGTGACTAAGTTAAGATATCCTTGTGTTATTTGATGAGTGACTAAGTAAAGACGTCCTTGTGTTATTTGATGAAGCGACTAAGTAAAGACGTCCTTGTCTTATTTGATGAAGTGACTAAATAAAGACGTCCTTGTGTTATTTGATGAAGTGACTAAGTAAAGATGTCCTTGTCTTATTTGACGAAGTGACTAAGTAAAGATGTCCTTGTCTTATTTGATGAAGTGACTAAGTAAAGATATCCTTGTGTTATTTGATGAAGTGACTAAGTAAAGATGTCCTTGTGTTATTTGATGAAGTGACTAAGTAAAGATGCCCTTGTCTTATTTCATGAAGTGACTAAGTAAAGATGTCCTTGTCTTATTTGACGAAGTGACTAAGTAAAGATGCCCTTGTGTTATTTGACGAAGTGACTAAGTAAAGATGCCCTTGTGTTATTTGACGAATTGACCTAAGTAAAAATGTCCTTGTGTTATTTGACGAAGTAACTAAGTAAAGATGTCCTTGTCTTATTTGATGAAGTGACTAAGTAAAGATGTCCTTGTGTTATTTGATGAAGTGACTAAGTAAAGACGTCCTTGTGTTATTTGATGAAGTGACTAAGTTAAGATATCCTTGTGTAATTTGATGAGTGACTAAGTAAAGACGTCTTTGTGTTATTTTTGATGAAGTGACTAAGTAAAGACGTCCTTGTCTTATTATTTGATGAAGTGCCTAAACAAAGACGTCCTTGTGTTATTTGATGAAGTGACTAAGTAAAGATGTCCTTGTGTTATTTGACGAAGTGACTAAGTAAAGATGTCCTTGTCTTATTTGATGAAGTGACTAAGTAAAGATATCCTTGTGTTATTTGATGAAGTGACTAAGTAAAGATGTCCTTGTGTTATTTGATGAAGAAGTGACTAAGTAAAGATGTCCTTGTGTTATTTGATGAAGTGACTAAGTAAAGATGTCCTTGTCTTATTTGATGAAGTGACTAAGTAAAGATGTCCTTGTCTTATTTGACGAAGTAAGTAAGTAAAGATGCGCTTGTGTTATTTGACGAAGTGACTAAGTAAAGATGCCCTTGTGTTATTTGATGATGTGACTAAGTAAAGATGTCCTTGTGTTATTTGATGACGTGACTAAGTAAAGATGTCCTTGTGTTATTCGATGACGTGACTGAGGACTAGATTGATAGAAGTAAGAAAAAAGCAGGTTAACGAACTATTTCTCAAACGTCCCGTGGTCAGGTCCACGGAGTGAGTGACTGGAATCTATACCTCAGAGTTTGATGTGGGGAGAAACGGGAGTATCCTGAGAAAATCCACTTCACAATCCACTGTTCTACTTGTCCTGTGCCCAAAAAACACACATTAATAATAACTAGTAAAGTGACATAGTGTGTTCATTGTTAATTTATGATGTCTTGGAGGCCATGTATGTGTTGTGTGGGGATACTGGTTTGTGTGAGGCGCTTGTCAGGATGTGTAATTTACCAGTTCAGGAGTTACGTTCCTCTGCGTTCTTATAATAATTGAAAGTTAATGTTATAAGGCGATTCTTGAGCAGAGATAAGTTGCAAACTTCGTGCAAGTAATTAATTAAAGTTATTTGAGTAGCCTAAAGGTCATTCTTAGGACTCTGTTCTGTTGGAGTTGTAGTGTTCTGGTGATGCTTTATTGCATATTGTATGTGATTTGAACGCCGTATTCAATGAGAGGGCGAATATAGGCTTTTGTTGATTTTATGATGGTGTTAGATGTGCATCCTTTATCACTTCCTATGACAAGGTTTAAGCGATAAAGTATCTTACTAACAGATTTGTTTATGATTTTGCGTTCAGACACATTGATTGGGAAATGTTAGTCAAGTCATGATGGAAAAACGTTTCCATAAATTGTTCAGAATGAAATTTTCTACCAAACTGTTAAGATACCTACATATAAATAACACTTCCTTAGATTTATTGTTAATTTATAATACAGAAATGGTTAATAGAGGAAGAACTGAGGAGCACCTCGGTACAAGTGATCATTGTTGTATTAAGTTTAATGTTTTACTGCTTATGGAAATCAGAAATAATGATACTTTGATTTCAAATTTCAAAACAGCAAGTTTTGAAGGAACTCAACAAGAACTATTTGTTGTGAATTGGACAGCCTGTATACTTAGTAGTCAGAGTGTAAGTATACAGTTGTATATGTTGATCTATTGAACTGTCTCGAGTTTCTAAATCTATTGAGTCTTAAGATGGGTAAGTTGTAGAGGAGCAGTCGGAAGTGTTTCCATGGTATCCAGTCTGTAACTTTATGGTTTGTTTGTTTTGAATTTCGTGCATAGTTACTCGAGGACTAGCTTCGCTACCTGTTCCTAATTTAACAATGTAAGACTAGAGGGACGAGAGCTAGTCATCACCACCTACCGCCAACTTTTGGGCTACTCTTTTATCAACAGATAGTAGGATTCACCGTCACATTATAACGCTCCCACGACTGAAATGGCGAGCATGTTTGGTGTGATCGGGACTCGAGCCCGTGACCCAAAAGATTGCGAGTCGAGTGCCTTAATCATCTGGCCATGCCTGGAGTACTTTTATAGGTTTTTCTTCTGGGAAATGCTCAAGGGCAAAACGTATGGTAAGAAATTGCGGAATATTGACGAAATGAAAGAATACATTACAAAAACAGTTATAGAACTTGGTGGACACACAGACTTGTTGAAGTGGGGCAGGTAGACCTCAAGGTTGCATGAAGAGCGACAGGTTTCAAATTGAACACCTGAGGGAATAACTTTCCCATAATTCCATGTTGTGTGTAAAAACATCTCTAAATAAACTATCAGTTAATAACTGTATACTTTTTAATAATTTAATTACTTTAAGAATATTATCAAATATCAACTGCATACCTACTAATGGGCCACCCTTTATATTTGTGCAAATTATTTTATCAACTATTGTAACGCCATCTAGGAATAAAAGCTAACACTTGTTATTTTTTCCTTTTATTATTTTGAACTAAAGAGTGAGTACGAGGGTATTTTATTCTAGTTCATATATTTTACTCTTTTATAAATTTAGCTCTATGTTAAATATTGTTTTGAGAAACATATATTTAGTTTTATAATTTTGAACAGATAATGCCTCAGCCTTCTATAACATTTCTCGTTCATGGAGGCGTTAAAATAAAGATACGATGGCTACAAATTTAGTGCGTTATTTTGTTTCTTTTCACACAGAAACTTTTAACATTAGAACTTAATTTTTACTTTAAGTAAACGAAATAAGTCTTAATTTTATAAATTCCAGAAAAAAGTTTTATAGCTACAAATAGGGTTAAAGATTTTAGTAATCTTGAATTTTTTTCGAATTATTTAATATTTGATATTTGTAATAAACAGGAAATTATTAAGTAGGTGTTTTACATTAATTGGGGCGAACAAACAAATGGTTAACGAACTCGTATTGTGAATTGATAGGCCTTCATTCGTTGCTGAAAACTTTGAAGTCGTGGGTACGATTTAAGTTGGTCATTCAAATCTTACTTACCGGTCAGACAAAAGTACCCCAATAGTTCGCGGTGAGTGGTGTGAGTTGCTTTCCCTCTATCAGTTCAAAATTAGTGATTGCCAATCATTTCTGGGGCAAAAATTCTTAAACAAACATTAGATTACATCACACTTGAACTGATCTGACATGGCATAACCGGTGGTTAGGATACTCGACGAGTGGATCGTGAGTTTGCATCCCATCACCGAACATGTTCGTCCTTTCAGCCATGGATGCGTTATAGTGTGGTGGTTAATCCCACATCAATAAAATAAATTTCCAAGAGTTGGCGATTGAGGGTGTTGACTGGTTGCCTTATTTCCAGTCCATCACTTCATAATGAAGAACGGATAGCGCAGATAACCCTCGAGTAGCTTTGTGTAAAATTAAACACGTGCCTCCAAACTATCATTAAACAAATGAAACTATTATGCCTCCAAAATAAGAGAAGTGCATAAGATTTAACAAAAGTGACCAAAGACAAAATTACTTCGTTTAGTTATCGAGTTAGGACTTTCTCTGTATTAGTTGTCAACTATTTTCATCCAGTATTAGCTACGCCTTTCTCTGTATTAGTTGTAAACTATGTTTATCCAGTATTAGCTAAGCCTTTCTGTATCGTAGTTGACAACTATGTTCATCCAGCATTAGCTAAGCCTTTCTCAATAGTAGTTGCTAGATTCAATAGTCGCCGGGCATTAGCTCGACAATTAAAATGTGAAAACATGGCTTCTTAATCCAGTGTCCCTAATAAACTATTGTTTCACCTTATTTATTGAGTGTTCTTACAATCCTTGCTAACTGTTTCTAAATTTTGAGGTGATAGACTAAAGGGAAGATAACAAGTTAAAAGCACCTACCGCAAACCTTAAGAACTACTATTGTAAGGTGAAGTAGTGAGATTTCACCATTCCTCTTGTACCCACTGTTCCTAAAGCAGAGTGCACTACTTTATGAAGATAACGAAAAGCGAACTACAGGACTTCTTCACCACAGACCGGTACGCTAACCATATCGTCCTCATGTATTTATTACATGTAATGAAAAATGTTGTAACTCGACCTCTGCAAAATTGACTCCATATTTTCGACGTTTATCTGAAGTAAAATATTAACATTACATTAGTAAAGTTTTTCAGCTATTTATTAAATGCAGTTAATCACAGATCTCGCGAGTAACTCACAATGCATAAGTGTGATAAAGACGGATGTTTTTGTCTTACGAAAAAACACCATATATATATATATACAGCTTTAACATGTTTACAGAATACTTAACTCAGATATTTAACCATAGAATAAACGGAAAATGGTTTTGAAAAGGTTGTTACCCTCATTAAAAGATGAGCCAGCTTGACATTAGATTGATGTCCTAATATATTACCAGTCAGCTCCTTGACTGTTAAATTAAAAGAAATACTCTTGGGACGTTATGCACCTTAATGTTTCTATAAAACATCTCAGGTGTGTTTCTAGTGTAGAACAAACAGAACCCATATTTGGAACTGAACGCTTAATAATATCATTCACTGTTTCGTGTGTGTTTTCTTATAGCAAGTCCACCGAGGGGAACAGTGTTCAGAACAGCAACAGCATGAAGGACATCTTATAGGCACCTGTCCTGAATGGTCAGACAAATAAAAACATAAGTTACAGCTGTATCTGTGCCTAATTTTGAACCACTCGCAAAGAAAAAGTAACCAATCAGTATCATCCATCATATACAGTAGTTTTGTGCGGATCTTGAAAATGAATAAAGAGATTGTTTGTCACCATTATAACACTTGCACGACTAAAAAGTGTGAGATTTATTCGTATCTTAGACCTTCGGATCCGTAGTCTGCCACGACGGCAACAACAACAACGTTAGGCTATTACAGGCCTTAATCTTTTAGATTTTGTTTTGTGTGTCTGTGTATAGCGCCACCTATCAAAATGTCACCAATAATAATATTTTTCAGAAAAAAAAGTGTGAAACTGGGGAGGAATGACACAGGGTGGAATTAAATAGCTCCCCCCCAATGATGTATATCATTATTTCTAGTGCTGTTCTTATTGTAGACTCCTTACGTGTAAAGGTTTATGTCTCTATAAAGTCTCGTTAAAATAAGTGCTGATTTCAGGTGGTTTTATTTTTCTTTGAGAAGCTTCGGTTTATACTCATAAACAGATGTGCACCGTTTCACCAATGTTGCACTATTGCGTTTAAGCATTTACAAATTAACTGCCGAAAGTTACTTAATGCAATAGTCCTTCTTTTATGTTAACGACTAAACTGTTAAGCCATTCTTAGTGAAGCATGGCTCTAATTAAGATTACCTCATAACTTATTCTATTTTAAATTTTCCCCACATGTCGCATCTCTCTTTACTCCCCTTAAAATACTTTCGAGCAGTCTGTTCATATAACACCTTCCAGACAGTTAACTTCATTTGAAGCTCTCGTGTTTCAAATGTTCATTTACAATATAACTATGAAAACAATGGCTGGTAACATACTGAAAAGGAAAATAGAGGTGTACACAAGATACAGAGGTTGGCCCAGCATGGCCAGGTGGTTAAGGCGCTCAACTCGTAATCCGAGGGTCGCGGGTTCAAATCCCTGTCACACCAGATATGCTCGTCCTTTGAGCGGTGGAGGCGTTATAGTGAGACAGTTAATCCCACTATTCGTTGGTACAAGAGTAGCCCAAGAGTTGGTAGTGGGTGGTGATGACTAGTAATCCCACAATTAGTTGGTACAAGAGTAGCCCAAGAGTTGGTAGTGGGTGGTGATGACTAGCTGCCTTCCCTTTAATCTTACACTGCTAAATTATGGACGGCTAGCGCAGATAGCCCTCGTGTAGCTTTGCGCGAAATTAAAAAAAAATAAACGAATAAAGGTACAGAGGGGAAAATGTAAACTTAAGTTACGAAAACAAATGATTTTATTTCAAAAATTTGATGTATCTATAAGATACAGATGTTCCTTGTTTGGTTTATATTTAGCTTATAATGAAAGAAAACAAAGTTTTATTTGGGCCTCTCTTTCTCTTTGTGAGCTTTATCACCGACTACAGAGATTTCATGTTTTTCGTATGAGTTCTTAATAGGAACAGATGTACATTTTCTAAGCATTGTTAAAAGTCGTTTTCATCACAAAGCCACATCGGTCCCAAGCCTCTTGTGTGCTCGCTCACCACCTCGTTCCCCCAACCTTTCTAGCCACCTACCCCTCTTTTCTTTCATCAGACACACAAGCCGAACCTGTACAAAGGTGCCATATGGCCATACATCACGCTGCGATGAATTAGACGCTAACACAGTTACAAGTTAACCGGCAGTCTTCTACTTTGTCCCGGCTAGGACACCTGTTTCGTGAATCAAATTACGTGAGGATTTTTACAATCAACTAACTCCCTGATTTTTGACCCTACTGAACAATTATCAATGCCATGTTTATTTTCGTCCACCCGTTGCTAAAAGATGGGTCATGGGATACTAATAAAAAAAAAAAAATTATGTTTACGTCGAAACTAATTACTAATGGAGAATTCATGGGTGGTTAAAGAAACATTATGTTGTTGCATGAAAATTAATTATTCCTCGTACTTTTCATCTAATTTACAAGATAATATTTGTGTTTCGCTGTTCGTTGCGGAACGTAAATTACTGATAGAAACTACCAAGTGTAACATTTAAAGTTATTTATGTTGAAGCACATAATATGCATATCTTTCTGATCAGATTAAAGATGATGTCAAATAATATACTTTTTTCCGCTATCTTCACATTATAAACTGTACATTCGGACCAGATATGGTGCAACATTTCCTTATTACACAGCCTCAGCTGATTTAAGGACTATATATTCAAATTATATAACTACAGAAGAACGTATCTCATGAACTATAGTAAGACGTTTTCATAAAAACAACAAATCCTAAATAATCTCTACCGAAATCAGGCGTATCTACAAGTAGAAACATGTTAAGTGATCGAAGTCAGGCGTATGTACAAGTAGAAACATGTTAAGTGATCGAAGTCAGGCGTATGTACAAGTAGAAACATGTTAAGTGATCGAAGTCAGGCGTATGTACAAGTAGAAACATGTTAAGTGATCGAAGTCAGGTGTATCTACAAGTAGAAACATGTTAAGTGATCGAAGTCAGGTGTATCTACAAGTAGAAACATGTTAAGTGATCGAAGTCAGGTGTATCTACAAGTAGAAACATGTTAAGTGATCGAAGTCAGGTGTATCTACAAGTAGAAACATGTTAAGGATCGAAGTCAGGCGTATATACAAGTAGAAACATGTTAAGTGATCGAAGTCAGGTGTATCTACAAGTAGAAACATGTTAAGTGATCGAAGTCAGGTGTATCTACAAGTAGAAACATGTTAAGTGATCGAAGTCAGGTGTATCTACAAGCAGAAACATGTTAAGTGATCGAAGTCAGGTGTATCTACAAGTAGAAACATGTTAAGTGATCGAAGTCAGGCGTATGTACAAGTAGAAACATGTTAAGTGATCGAAGTCAGGTGTATCTACAAGTAGAAACATGTTAAGTGATCGAAGTCAGGTGTATCTACAAGTAGAAACATGTTAAGTGATCGAAGTCAGGTGTATCTACAAGTAGAAACATGTTAAGTGATCGAAGTCAGGTGTATCTACAAGTAGAAACATGTTAAGTGATCGAAGTCAGGTGTATCTACAAGTAGAAACATGTTAAGTGATCGAAGTCAGGTGTATCTACAAGTAGAAACATGTTAAGTGATCGAAGTCAGGTGTATCTACAAGTAGAAACATGTTAAGTGAGGCATTATGAAGATGTTAAAATGATTTTCTCGTGATGTGATACTCACTGATATAACGTGCTCCGTTTCAGGTATTTTTTGTTTAAATTTTCTGGTTCTGAGAAGTTTACGTCAGAACGTTCAGAGGAGCTACATGGGAGAACTTAAGACAGGAAATTATAGTCAGAAGTCCCATTCAAAAAAGCCATCATTTTCTAACTTCTTATCTGTGTGCACTTTATGTTATGTAGATATACAATATTGGTCTCAGTACTACACTGGTTTTCCTTAGTTGGCAAATGTTCATTAGAAACAGCAGTTGAAGGAATGGAAAGTACATTGATGCTTTGTTACTCTTTGATATTATACCCTGACTTATTTTATTGTAGCTTTGAGGAAATCACAGCTTTTATTTATCGTTAAAAACCAGGCTTAAGGTAAATATAAAAGATACTTAAATTTTCTTAGAACAAAAAACAATCTTAACCGAGGTTGATATAAATTAATTGATTCAGATATAACTGTCATGTGACTTGTCCAAAGGAAAAGCCTTTCAAATTTACTTACAGGTGATTCTTGTTTCTGTTTCCTCAAAATTCGAAGGCAATATTTCGTTACTATCTTTTGTTCTGGCTTAATGTTCTCTTTCTCATAAGCTATTAAAACTGGACTAAAGAGCTAACAGGGGTAACGACCATCAGTAAGACAGGATAATAAATACCCACTTAAATTCTTCAAACATCTTGGATAACTTCGTCATACACTTAGAAATTCTGGCTGATTTTGTCTTATAACACTAAGAGTCAAGCTAAAGATGTTCCGTTATGTCTCCTACTTCTGTTAGAACGTCATTGAAATTTCACCATTTTTCCAAGACACTTGTATCTTATATACAGTGGATACAACTAACAAAATTTATTTCGCACAGCACAAACAAAACTTCGAAGTGTTTGAAAGAAATCTTTAATCTAGCAAACGAGAGAGACATCTGTGAACATTACAAAGAAAGTACTGACACGTAAGAGAGACAACTTCGTGGATTATAGAGTAAGCTCTAGCAGGCACAGTTTGATTGTTTTTTAATTTCGCAAAAAGCTACACCAGGGCTATCTGTGTTAGCCATGCCTAATTTAGCAGTCTAAAACTGGGGGGAAGCCAGCTAGTCATCATCACCCATCGCCAACTCTTGGGCTACTCTTTTACCAACGAAGAGTGGAATAGTCTGGGACATGATAACGTCTACACGCCCGAAAGGGCGAGCATGTCGAACCCGCGACCCACACATTACGAGTACAACGCCCTAACGACCTGGTAAAGCCGTTCCAGCATGCACAGAGACAGCTGTATGCATTACAAAGAAGACTCTAACATGAAAACGTCTGTATCTGTAGTTCACCAAGAAAGCGTTAACACGATAAAAGTCTGTTTCTGTAGCTCACAAAAAAGCTCCAAAACGATAAAAGTCTATTTTTGTAGCTCATCAAGAAAGCTCTAACGTGACAAAGGTCTGTCTCTGTAGCTCACCAAGAAAGCTCTAATAAGATAAAAGTCTGTATGTGTAGCTAACCAAGAAAGGTCTAAATTGAAAAAAATCTGTCTATGTAGCTCAACAAGAAAGCACTAACATGATAAACGTGTGTCTGTTCAGCTCACCAAAATAGGTCTAACGTGAAAAAAATCGGTATTTGTATCTGACCAAGAAAGCTATAACACCACAAAAGTATGTCTATTTAGCTAACCAAGAAAACTTTAACATTATAATAATAGACTGTGTAGCTCACCAAAGAGCTCTAATATGATAACACGTCTGTCTCTGTAGCTCACCAAGAAAGGTCTAACATGACAAAAGTCTCTGTAGCTCACCAAGAAAGCTCTAATAAGATAAAAGTCTGTATGTGTAGCTAACCAAGAAAGGTCTAAACTGAAAAAAATCTGTCTATGTAGCTCAACAAGAAAGCACTAACATGATAAACGTGTGTCTGTTCAGCTCACCAAAATAGGTCTAACGTGAAAAAAGTCGGTATTTGTATCTCACCAAGAAAGCTATAACATCACAAAAGTATGTCTATTTAGCTCACCAAGAAAACTTTAACATTATAATAATAGACTGTGTAGCTCACCAAAGAGCTCTAATATGATAAAACGTCTGTCTGTGTAGCTCACCAAGAAAGGTCTAACGTGAAAATAGTCTTTCTGCTTAGCTCACCATGAAACCTGTAAAATGACAAGTCTGTCTGTGTAGCTCACCAAGAAATTTCTAATATGAGAAATGTCTCTCTCTGTAGCTCAACAAGAAAGCTCTAACATGATAAACGTCTATCTGTATAGGTCACGGAGAAAAACTTGATAATAATCTGTCTCTGTATCTTACCAAGAAACGTCTATCGTGAAAATAGTCTCTCTCTGTAGCTCACTAAAAAAGCTGTAAAATGACAAAAGTCTGTCTGTGTAGCTCACCAAGAAAGCTTTAACATGATAATAGTCTGTCTGGATAGCTCACCAAGAAAGCTCTAACAGGATAAATGTCTGTTTGCGTAGCTCACAATAAAAGCTCTAACATAATAAATGTCTCTCTCTGTAACTCACCAAGAAAGGATTAACATCATAAGAGTCTGTCTCTGTAGATCACCAAGAAAGCTCTAACATGATAATAATCTGTCTGTGTAGCTCACCAAAATAGGTCGAACATAAAAGTAGTCTGTCTCTGTAGCTCACCAAGAAATCTCTAACATGATAATAGTATGTCTGTGTAGCTCACCAAGAAAAATCTAACATGAAAGTAGTCTCTCTCTGTAGCTCACCAAGAAAGGATTAACATTATAAATGTCTGTCTCTGTAGATCACCAAGAAAGCTCTAACACGATAATAGTCTGTCTGGGTAGCTCACCAAGAAAGCTCTAACATGATAAAAGATTGTTTTTATAGCTCATCAAGAAAGCACTAAAATGATAAACGTCTATCTCTGTAGCTCACGGAGAAAGATTTAACAGGATAAAATTCTGTCTGAGGAGATCAAGAAGAAAGGTCTATCGTGAATATAGTCTGTATTTGTAGCTCACCAAAAGAGCTCTAACATGACAAAAGTCCGTATGTGTAGCTCAACAAGAAAACGTTAACATGATAAACGTCTGTCTCTGGAGCTCACTAAGAAAGGTCTAACATGAAAAATCTGTCTATGTAGCTCACCAAGAAAGCTCTAATATGATAAAAGTATATCTGTGTAGCTCACCAAGAAAGGTCTAACGTGAAAATAGTCTTTCTGCTTAGCTCACCATGAAACCTGTAAAATGACAAGTTTGTCTGTGTAGCTCACCAAGAAATCTCTAATATGAGAAATGTCTCTCTCTGTAGCTCGCAAAGAAAGCTCTCAAATGATAAAAATCTGTTTGTGTAGCTGACCAAAAAGGTATAACGTGAAAATAGTCTGTCTGTGTTGCTCACCAAGTAAGCTGTAAAATGATATGTGTCTATGTAGATCACTAAAAAAGCTCTAACATGATAAACGTCTGTCTCTGTAGCTCACCAAGAAAGCTCTAGCATGATAAAATCTGTTTGTGTAGCTCACTAACAATTTTTAACATGTGAATAGTCTGTCTGTGTACCTCACTAAGAAAGGTCTAACATGAAAAATCTGTCTATGTAGCTCACCAAGAAAGCTCTAATATGATAAAAGTATATCTGTGTAGCTGACCAAAAAGGTATAACGTGAAAATAGTCTGTCTGTGTTGCTCACCAAGTAAGCTGTAAAATGATATGTGTCTATGTAGATCACTAAAAAAAGCTCTAACATGATAAACGTCTGTCTCTGTAGCTCACCAAGAAAGCTCTAGCATGATAAAATCTGTTTGTGTAGCTCACTAACAATTTTTAACATGTGAATAGTCTGTCTGTGTACCTCATAAAGAAAGCTCTAACATGAAAAAACTGTCTATGTAGCTCACGAAGAAAGCTCTAACATGAAAGTAGTCTGTCTTTGTAGCTCACCAAAAAAACCCTAACATGATAAAATCTGTCTGTGTCGCTCACCAAAAAATTTCTAACATGATAAAAGTTTGTCTGTGTAGCTCACCAAGAAACATTTAACATGATAATACACTATGCATCTCAACAAGAAAAGTTTAACATGATAAAGTCTTTCTCTGTAGCTCACCAAGAAAGCTGTAACATGGTAAGTCTGTCTTTGAAACTCACCAAAAAAGCATTAACGTGATAATAGTCTGTCTCTGTAGCTCACCAAGAAAAATCTAACATGAAAGTAGTCTCTCTCTGTAGCTCACCAAGAAAGGATTAACATTATAAATGTCTGTCTCTGTAGATCACCAAGAAAGCTCTAACACGATAATAGTCTGTCTGGGTAGCTCACCAAGAAAGCTCTAACATGATAAAAGATTGTTTTTATAGCTCAACAAGAAAGCACTAATATGATAAACGTCTATCCCTGTAGCTCACCGAAAAAGGTCTAAAGTGAAAATAATGTTATGCAGCTCACCAAGAAAGCTTTAACTTGATAATATTCTGTGTAGCTCACCAAAAAGCTGCCAAATTATAAACATCTGTGTGTAGCTCACCAGTAAAGCTTTAACGTGATAATTGTCAGTCTCTGTAGCTCAACAAGAAATCACTAACATGATAAAGGTCTGTCTATGTAGCTCACCATGAAAGGTGTAACGTGAAAATTGTGAATATGTAGCTCACAAAGAAAGATTTAACATCATAAATTCTGTCTCTCTTGCTCACCAAGAAAGGTCTAACGTGAAAACAAACTCTATTTATAGCTCACCAAGAAAGCTCTAAGATGACAAAAGTCTGTCTATCTCACCAGGATAACTTTAACATGATAATAGGCTGTTTGTGTAGCTCACCAAGAAAAGTCTAAGGTGAAAATAATCTCTCTGTAGCTCATCAATAAAGGTCTAACATTACAAAAGTGTGCTTGTGTAGCTCAGAAAGAAAGCTGTAACATAATAGTCTCTGTAGCTCTGCAAGAAAGGTCTAACATGAAAGTAGTCTGACTCTGTAGCTCACGAAGAAAGCTTTAACATGATAAATGTATGTCTATGTAGCTCACCAAGAAAGCTTTAACGTAATAAAAGTCTCTCTCTGTAGCTTACCAAGTAAAGTTTAACATGATAATAGTGTCTGTGTAGCTCACCAGAAAAAGCTCAAAGATGATAAAAGTCTGTCTCTGTAACTCACCAAGAAAGGATTCACATGATAAAATTCTGTCGGTGCAGCTCACAAAGAAAGTATTAACATGATAAAATTCTGTCTGTGTAGTTCACCAAGAAAGGTCTATCTTGAAAATAGTTTGTATTTGTAGCTCACCAAGAAAGCTCTAACATGACAAAAGTCTGTCCGTGTAGCTCAACAAGAAAACTTTAACATGATAATAGACTGTTTGTGTACCTCACCAAGAAAGCTTTATAATGATAAACGTCTGTCTCTGTAGCTCACCAAGAAAGCTTTACATGATAAAATTCTGTCTGTGTAGCTCACCAAGAAAGGTGTATCTTGAAAATATACTTTCTGTGTAGCTCACCAAGAAAGCTGTCAAATAAGAAACGTCTGTCTGTGTAGCTCACGAATAAAGCTTTAAGGTGATAATAGTCAGTCTCTGTAGCTCAAGAAGAAATCACTAACATGATAAAGGTCTGTCTGTGTAGCTCACGATGAAAGGTGTAACGTTAAAATATTGGATTTGTAGCTCACCAAGAAAGATTTAACATGATAATAGACTGTCTGTGTATCTCACCTTGAAAGCTTAAACATGATACATGTCTGTCTGGGTAGCTCACCAAGAAAACTCTAACGTGATAAAAGTCTGTGTAGCTCACAAAGAAAGCTCTAGTATGAAAAGTCTGTCTCTGTAGCTCACCATGAAAACTGTGAAATGACAAACGTGTCTCTGTAGCTCACCAAGAAAGGTCTGATGTGAAAATAGTCTCTATCTGTAGCTCATCAGAAAAACTCTGATGTGATAAAGGTCTGTCTGTGTAGCTGAACAAGAAAGCTCTCAATGATAAAAGTTTATATGTGTAGCAAACCAAGAAAGCTCAAACGTAATAATAGTCTGTCTGTGTAGCTCACCAAGAAAGGTTTAGCATGATAATGGTCTCATTCTGTGTAGCTCACCAAGAAAGCTTTAACATGATAAACGTCTGTCTCGGAAGCTGACGAAGAAAGGTCTTATATGAAAATAGTTTGTCTGTAGCTCACCAAGAAAGCTCTGACATAATAAAAGTCTGTCTGTGTAACTCACCAACAAAGCTCTAAAATGATAAGTCTGTCTGTGTAGATCACCAAGAAAGCTCTAACATAATAAACGTTTGTCTCTGTAGCTCACGAAGAAAGCTCTAATATGATAAAAGTCTATGTAGCTCACCAAGAAAGCTCTAACGTGATAAGCGTCTGTCCCAGTAGATCACCACGAGAGCTCTAACATGATAAACGTTTGTGTGTATAGCTCACCAAGAAAACTCTAACATGAAAAAAGTCTGTCTGTGTAGCTCACCAAGAAAGCTCCAACATGGGAAACGTCTCTGTAGCTCACCAAGAAAGCTCTAACATGAAAAAAGTCTGTCTGTGTAGCTCACCAAGAAAGCTATAACATGATAATAGTCTGTCTTTGCAGCTCACCAAGAAATGTCTAACATGAAAGTAGTCTGTCTCTACAACTCACCAAGAAAGTTTAACATGATAAAAGTCTGTCTCTGTAGCTCACCAAGAAAGCTCTAACATGATAATAATCTGTCTGTGTAGCTCACCAAGAGGTGTCTAACATGATAAAAGTCTATCTATGTAGCTCACCAAGAAAAGATTAACGTGATAAACGTCTGTCTCTGTAGCTCACCAAGAAAGCTCTTACATGATAAAATCTGTTTGTGTATCTCACTATGAATTTTTAACATGATAATTATCTGTTTGTGTAGCTCACCAAGAAAGCTCCAACATGACTAACGTCTCTGTAGCTCACCAAGAAAGCTCTAACATTACAAAAGTCTGTCTGTGTAGCTCACCAAGAAAGCTGTAACATGATAATAGTCTGTCTTTGCAGCTCACCAAGAAATGTCTAACATGAAAGTAGTCTGTCTCTACAACTCACCAAGAAAGTTTAACATGATAAAATTCTGTGTATGTAGCTCACCAAGAAAGGTCTAAATGAATATGGTCTCTGTTTGTAGCTCACCAAGAAAGGATTAGGATGATAAAAGTCTGATTCTGTAGCTCACCATGAAAGCTCTAACATGATAATAGTCTGTCTGGGTAGCTCACCAAGAATGCTCTAACATGATAACAGTCTGTTTGTGTAGCTCACCAAGAAAGCTTTAACATGTTAAACGTCTGTCTCTGTAGCTCACCAAGAAAGCTCTAACATGATAATAGTCTGTCTGTGTAGCTCACCATGAAAGGTCTAACATGAAAGTAGTCTGTCTTTGTAGCTCACGAAGAAAGCTCTAACATGATAAATGTCTCTCTCTGTAGCTCACCAAGATAGGATTAACATGATAAAAGTCTATCTCTATAGCTCACCAAGAAAGCGCTAACATGATAAAATTCTGTCTGTGTAGCTCACCAAGAAAGGTCTAACGTGAAAATGGTCTCTCTCTGTAACTCACCAAGATAGCTCTAACATGATAAATGACTCCCTCTGTAGCCCACCAAAAAAGGAGTAACATGATAAAAGTCTGTCTGGGTAGCTCACGAAGAAAGCTCTAACATAATAATAGTCTGTCTGTGTAGCTCACCAAGAAAGCTGTAACATGGTTATAGTCTGTCTTTGAAGCTCACCAAGAAATGTCTAACATGAAAGTAGTCTGTCTCTATAGCTCTCCAAGAAAGCTCTAACATGAAAAAGTCTGTCTCTGTAGCTCACCAAGAAAGGTCTGACAAGAAAATAGTCTCTGTAGCTCACGAAAAAAGGTCTAACATAAAAATAGTCTGTCTCTGTGGCTCAACAAGAAAGGTGTAACATGGAAATAGTCTGTCCCTCTTGCTCCCACAGAAGCTCTAACATTATAAAAGTCTGTCTGTGTAGCCCACCAAGAAAGGTTTAACATGATAAAAGTATATCTGAGTAGCTCACCAAGAAGGCTTTAACGTGATAATAGTCTGTCTCTGTAGCTCACCAAGATAGGGTTAACATGATAAATGTCTGTCTCTATAGCTCACCAAGAAAGCGCTAACATGATAAAATTCTGTCTGTGTAGCTCACCAAGAAAGGTCTAACGTGAAAATGGTCTCTCTCTGTAACTCACCAAGATAGCTCTAACATGATAAATGTCTCCCTCTGTAGCCCACCAAAAAAGGAGTAACATGATAAAAGTCTGTCTGGGTAGCTCACGAAGAAAGCTCTAACATGATAATAGTCTGTCTGTGTAGCTCACCAAGAAAGCTGTAACATGGTTACAGTCTGTCTTTGAAGCTCACCAATAAATGTCTAACATGAAAGTAGTCTGTCTCTATAGCTCTCCAAGAAAGCTCTAACATGGAAATAGTCTGTCCCTCTTGCTCCCCCAGAAGCTCTAACATTATAAAAGTCTGTCTGTGTACCTCAAAAAGAAAGCTCTAACATGATAAAAGTCTGCCTCTGTAGCTCACCAAGAAAGGTCTGACAAGAAAATAGTCTCTGTAGCTCACGAAAAAAGGTCTAACATAAAAATAGTCTGTCTCTGTGGCTCAACAAGAAAGGTCTAACATGGAAATAGTCTGTCCCTCTTGCTCCCCCAGAAGCTCTAACATTATAAAAGTCTGTCTGTGTACCTCAAAAAGAAAGCTCTAACATGATAAAAGTCTGTCTGTGTAGCCCACCAAGAAAGGTTTAACATGATAAAAGTATATCTGAGTAGCTCACCAAGAAGGCTTTAACGTGATAATAGTCTGTCTCTGTAGCTCACCAAGATAGGTTTAACATGATAAAAGTCTGTCTCTATAGCTCACCAAGAAAGCGCTAACATGATAAAATTCTGTCTGTGTAGCTCACCAAGAAAGGTCTAACGTGAAAATGGTCTGTCTCTGTAGCTCATGAAGAAAGTTTCAACATGATAAATGTCTGTCTGTAGCCCATTTTCTTCTTTCTTTGGCATTAATATCAAATGAACTTTACTCGACTCACGTGTATTACAGTTTAAGAAAACTAAGCAGTTTGCAGATAATGTAGAATCCCAAATGAGTAAAATTACACTATTGTGGGATTTAAATCCTTTTGATTTTGTGCAGTTATAATGAATTCAAATGCACACAGAACTACAGTGTAGTGAAGTTTGTGAATACTGGTTTATTCCTAGAGCACGATAAGCAGTAGTAGAAGTCAGGCCCCTGAAATGTTGTTATACCTCAACTAGATTTGGCCCTATAATACGTCTGATCTCTCTCATTAAGAAAATTTGGGTCCGGCCTGGTCTGTCATCTAGGAAAAAATAAATAAAAACATTATAGCACTCTTAATATTTCAATATTTTTCATTAATTTCGTGATGACATTTCTTTCTTTAAATAGGTGAGAACAGTGATGTAGTTAAGAATATATCAATATGACGATATAACGAATTTTATAAAAGTAGAGATGATGAAAAAATGAGATTATGAAATTTTATTGGGAACGTTAAGCCTAACTCTTAAACATTAAAAAGAAAACTTCAACGTTACTACGTATAATGAAAGAAATAACAAGGAAACAAACGTTACCATTCTTTTACTTTAAACACAACAAAATTCCTATATTACTGCATTTAGGTGAAAAAGCGCTTACAACCACGCATAGCTGTTTTGAATATTACAAAAAATATGAAAATTGTGTTTTTTACCAACAGAGTCTCGTCACCAACAAATATTGTTTCTTTCCTAGGGTGCTGATTAGGCCAGTGGTGCTGTTCTAGAATTCGTAGTTTCCGTATTTGTTTGTTTTAATGCAAACCTCATACTGGGCTATCTGCACTGTGCCCACCATGAGGAACCAAACACTGAATTTTAGCTGAGTAATGCCGTGGTGTACTTACAGCTGACCCATTGAAGGATTATGATAGTAAGACAATAACAGTGTTTATTTACAAATTTCAGTGGTACGAATTTCAAAGAGCATTTCTGGGTTAATTTTTGAGTAAAATCCAAATCAGTCGAGCATTTCACTGAACTACACTTAACAATACACTTATCATTGTATTATGTAACAGAAAACACAACAACATGGTAAGATCAGAATGTATGTCCCACAACATTAGCTATGTCTAAGCTAGACTTCAAATATTAAAGAAAATCTGTTACGTGATGGATTGTAGTGTTTCTAAATAATGTGCAACATTACTTAATGGATATCTGTGCTCGCCGTCACTTATTTTGAACTGATACGTTAGAAGGTCAGTGCTATCCAACACAAACACGTGATATACGTTTGTCTGTCTTGTGAAACTAGAACGTTGCCCTTATAGCAAAGTATAGAGTATAATTGTTTTTAGTTTTATTGGGACGCAAACACTGGATCCGCAGATCCTTGCTAACCACGATCGGCCCTTATGACGTTTCCCCGGACCGTTCACTGTTAGAATGTGACGTTCATTCCCACTATTCGGTGGTAAAAGAGTAGATCAAGAGTTGGCGGTGGTTGGTGACGACAAATTGCCTTCCCTCTCATCTTACACTGTAAAACTGAGGGTGAATAGTGCAGATAAAACTCTACGTAGTTTTGGGCGAAATTCAAAATGAAACAACTTTTTCACACTCTAATCAGACAAAAATAGTGATTCACGACAAAGATTTTATTTATTATTAATATTTTCTTACCCAGTGTTGATAAGAAACAAAATTGTCGTTGTCATTGAGTGCGGGTTTGTTTGTTTCTGAATTTCGCGCAAAGCTACACGAGGGCTATCTGCGCTAGTCGTCCCTAATTTAGCAGTGTAAGACTAGAGGGAAGGCAGCTAGTCATCACCACCCACCGCCATCTCGTAGGATACTCATTTCCTAAAGAATAGTGGGATTGATCGTAACATTGTAACACCCCAACGACTAAAAGGGCAAACATGTTTGGCGTGACGAGAATTAGAACCCGCGAATTACGAGTCGAGCGTCTTAACCACTTGACCATGTCGGGCCTGAGTGCCGGTACACATTGTTTACTGTTTATGTTTTATTTTTATAAAAAGCATTAAAACTTTTATTACAGAAATAATTTCTGAAAGATCCATTATTTCTCACACCGTTTCCTTAAAAAATGACGTTTACAGAAGTACAAAATAAAAATTCTTTGTTTGTTTTGAATTTCGCGCAAAGCTACTCGAGGGCTATCTGTGCTAGCCGTCCCTAATTTAGCTGTGTAAGACAAGAGGGAAGGCAGCTAGTCATTACCACCCACCCACCTACCCACCGCCAACTCGTGGGATAATCATTTACCAACGAATAGTGGGATTGACCGTCACGTTATAAGAATCCCACGGCTGAAAGGGTGGGGCCCGACATGGACAAGTGTGTTAAGGCGTTCGACTCGTAATCCGAGGGTCGCGAGTTCGAATCCCGGTCGCACCAAACATGCTCGCCCTTTCAGCCGTCTGGGCGTTATAATGTGACGGTCAATCCCACTATTCGTTGGTAAAAGAGTAGCACAAGAGTTGGCGGTGGGTGGTGATGACTAGCTGCCTTCCCTCTAGTCTTACACTGCTAAATTAGGGACGGCTAGCGCAGATAGCCCTCGAGTAGCTTTGTGCGAAATTCAAAACAAACAAACAAACTGAAAGGGTGAGCATGTCTGGTGTAACGGGAATTCGAACCCGCGAATTACGAGTCAAGTGCTTTAACCACCTGGCCATGCCGGGCCCAACACAAACGTTCCTGATCATGAATAAATATACTCTTAGGTTACTGTTGTCTCATCGAGTACTGGGTGGAAGGAGTTAGATGCTTATTTTTCTAGACACTTGCAACCCTAAAAACAAGTAACTCAGGTTTGAAATTAAAGTTTTGTAACTTTAGAGAATTCTCTTTTTTGAAAAAGAAATCTGCACCAATACCCGAAATTAATTTCTTAATATTTTAAATCATCAAACCAAACGATATACAAATGTTAAATTGTCATTGAAAAGGCCCGCCACCAGAAAACTAACGCATTACACATCAACTAACATGCACGCCGCGTTAGAAAAACAAAATGTGGCTATAAAATTATTCTTGGGAAAATAATTTAACTTAATGTATGCCGGCAGTTAACTGAGTCCAAGCGAACTAAATGCAAGGCTACGAATTTAGAATAAATGATCCATAAGAGCCAAATAAATATATATTCAAAGAACTACATAAATAATGCTAGATAAACAGATAATTTTCTGCTAGTCTCCTTGCTTGTCTTCAAATACAAAGTTACGCAGTGGGCCATCTGCGTTTTGCCCGCTGCAGCAGTGTTGTAAGCCCTCAAGCTTACTGCTCAGCTAGAGAAGGAAGGCTCCCAATTCGTAATTATGATCCAGTCCTTACCACAGATATAAGGATTACAACTGTTCCAGTCCCACGATGTAGTTCGTTGTTAAGCGTAAAGCTGTACGACAGGCCATCTGTCGGTAAGGATCGAGTCTCAAATTTTAGAGTCACAAACGGTTTGTGTGGAGGCACATTATAAAGAGTAATTAAACAACAATGTATTATGGTTTAAAAAAGTATAATTTGTATGATACAGAAACAGAAAGTAAATATACACCTGTTTATAATATTAAACAGATTCACAGCTTCTGGTAAACGCGGACAACCAATGGTAGAAAAAAATGTAAACTAAAAATATAAAATAACGTAGTTTTTAACTTAGTGAAGATCCTTCATAAAGAGAATATCTTTACTTACCTTTATATGTTATAGTTTCAGTCTGCTATTATCAAAACGTAACTAATAAGTAACACAAATTTGATAAAAGAGAGACTTGAACCTTATATTAAAATGATTAAACCAAACATTGACTGTTGATTTCAGGATCCCCTTAAAAGATACAAAAAAAAATTCCTGAGTATCGTAACCAGTTCCACTAATTACTGCTTTATGTGTTTTAAACACCCACGAGTTTTGTCAGTTCCTTATACTGAGTTCTACGACAGGAGAAAATTCGAATTATTCAAAATACGACACAGTATGTGGACCTCCCCCCACCACCACCACCATCGATACTGAACGGTGTAAAAGAAATAAGCAGTTAATTTAAGGGTTAGAGAATATAGTTTTGTACGGATTCATTTGTGAACGTAAGAAATCGTGAACGCTTTTATTTCATTATCGTCACTCATATTACGTTCTTAGCTCTCGAAGCCTTTCAGCCGACTAAATCGTTCGATGCTCGGCTTAGTGGCGTCGATACGCGGTATTTGCCACAGAAACACATAAATCTCAGCAGCAAATCACCATTTAATCAAGAACTAGTTCATCTACCGCCACCGCCAAGTGTAAAGCCCGTGGAGTATCACTTATTCAATCCGACCGATTTGGTGGGCTTTCCAGCCGTCCCTTGCTACCGAAACTGTAGAAAATAGATCGACAGCCTTACTGAGTTGACCGTAGAACGAGATCCTACGAAGATGAAGACTAGAAACGCGTTCTTGCGCGAGCGTTGGGGGAGAGGGGGGATGAGGGATTTTCGGGCTGCCACGTCCAGTAATTGTCGACATTGGTTGTCTCTGTAATGTCGCGAGTAGAACCCAAGTGCGTGTGTGGCTAACTCACTCCATTATCAAAATGAATTGAGACCAGCCCTAAAGAAGTTTGACTACATTACGTAAAAGCCTGTCACAAGTCTTATAGTTTTCTCTTCTCCCTAAAACACGTTATTATGTGGAATATATAAGAGTACATGGTGCATGATAAAGTGCATAGGACCATTTTGTCAGCGAGTTCAAAAGTATTTTTACATTCGGTTTCTATAGGTCTGAACGTTCATCACCATAGAATTATACCCACATATCTAGTAAGTTATATACTCGTTTAGCAAAACGTGTTTATCGCAAGTTTAAGAGTAACAACGACAGAAGAAGGAAAAAAAGAACTTTCTGGAAACTGAAAATGTTCTGTTACAAAACAGATCGAAAGATCTGAGCGTGGAATGAAATCTCAGAAGTGCGCGAACATACCATGATGTTAGAAGATCGTGAGATTCAACCTCTGTAGAATAATATAACACCCTACTGAGTGATAGGCAGCGAAAATTAAAACTGTGATTTAAAAAAAGCGACTTGCATATGCTAATACAGAGCCAAATCATTGCAAAAACTTTACGATGTATTTCGGGCGTGTATGTCTGATTCACTGCGAGTAACAGCCACTAGAGAGAACGGTAATACCAGAATAGTCTTACGGCTCCATAAAAATATCACCGTTATTTCTATAGAAGGATTCTTAAATAATAAGACAGTTAACGAACATTCCGAAGAAAGCTGTTCTTCTTCAAAGTTACCATTGTAATTTAAAACCCACACTGCTGAGCGTAAAGGGTAGCGTTACACGCAAAAAAATCATACCCTCCCTACTCAATTTTAGTCCCCAAAGAGAAAGTCATGGTTACGAGAACCATTCGACAAAAAAAATACATTGTATATATTTTGGTTCTAATTAAAAAGAGTTTAAAGTTAACTGAGTAAGGCCCAAAAACCGAAAATATTACAATTTTCCTTTCGCATATCGAAATCAACTGACATTTTGATATTAAAGATGACTAAAATGGCTCAGTCACCTCAATTTCATTCGAACATACAGCTGTCACATCATTCAGTGTAGCTACAATGTACTTTTGTGCCTTAACGTGCTAAACGTGGTATGCTAAGCCAACCATAAAGTTGCAATAAGTGTTTTTTTTTCAAGTCTGTAGGTAATTTGGATTTAAATCAAACCTCGTTATACTTCATAGTAACTTATTTCAATTGGAAGAGCCATATTGTGTAATAGTGTGTTTTCATAGTCGCCCTATCAAGCACAATCAACGTTAGAGGAATTACTCCCAGGGGAAACATGAGACTTAGTTTATAATCCTTGTAATGTACGATTAACCCTAACCCTTAGTATATCAGCGAATAGCAAGATTCATACACTTTCTTAATAAATGACAAAACATGCTTAGATATTGTAATGTTACACGATATTAATTAAACATTTGAAAATTAGAATAGATATTATTTTATGTACCTTTGCAACAATAATATTATGAATTACAATGTATTATAGCCACTCAGTCAATATTAATATAAACGATCCGTATTTATTTTGTTTTCTGCTCTATGCGTTTTTTTATTTCCATAGCGTCAATAATTTATATTCATCACTTAACACGCCACTGTTTTTATTAGCTAGATGCTGAGGTTACCTATTCTGAAATTAACTTCTAAACACAAACAGTTGTACACTAATAAAAGTCAATCTACCTCCATCTAAGGTCGAAATACCACATCAGTTAATTTCGGCTGAAATTAAATGCATTAAATTAAAGTTATCCGTTTTGTTTTTCAAGATTTACAAAGTTATTTTAAATACCCGCGCAAAAGTTGAATAACTCCTGTAAAAATTCCCTTCTGCGTTGACATAATGTAAGGCTTAAAACAGCACAAGCGTTGATTAATAAATAAAACAAGATATATTATTTTAAACTATTCCCGCTTTTCCAACCACTTGGGAAAATTTGAAGGAAATGTTTAAAGTTCGTCTAATTCAAACCTGAATGTAGGAGTTATACTCTTAAGTCTTACAGAACATAACACAGATAGCCCATTGTGTACCATCGTGCTTAAACACGGTCGTTAACAGTGTGTTAGCTACGCCTAACAAACTGAAATTGGTTAGGGTTAAGGTATGATAGAGTATCGTGTAACAAAAAGATATCAAGTTGGTTTGTTTTTCTCCAGTACTTAATGGCTGTCTACGTCATCTAGCCAGTCATGTATTACATCCCAACATCTAAAGAGGTTCCAAGTGTTTGATATTGTATTTAAACCATCACATATTGTTGTCTAATTCACGAACACTTAGCTTAAGAGCCAGTTCCGGAAATATATAATGGCTATTGTCTTGCGTCAAGAAATCATTCTTATGCAAATACACGCCAAATGGGCTTACATCTAAGTACATTATTCCAATAAAATACCAAACTCTAAATTCAATAACAAGTAACATGCTAAGGTCAATAACCTGTTTATAATGATACTTACCTACGTTACAACTCAACACCACATCTAATGATGTTTTACTGAATATATCGTTTATTTCAACACCAGACCAGAACTCGTCGATCATTTGTTGTCACCGCTACGCAGGACTTTGATTCGGTTCCGAAAATATAGGCGCTTATTTGCTATATTACCTAACCTAGCGGTCTTAACGAACATTAAAACGTGCAGTACGTTGCTGTGTTGCCAACCGCAGGGTTGAAAAATATTTTTTTCACTCTTAAGCCGGTCTCTAGAAATCTGTTTCTTATTGGTCACTGATTACTCTTTCAGTTTCTATTAAAAATAATCCACTTTGTATTCATCACATATTTCTCTTCTTTTTCTCAGCAATTTCGAACTTGTATGTCGCACGTTTGACACCCTCTTCCTAATAATTAGGGAAAAAATCGTGTATTTCCTTCACAAATGTCTTGAGAGATTTTTAACAAATAAGAAGCTGTGCTGACATTCATTTGACAGTTTCTGAAGGACTTGTGAAATCTCTCCAGATTAACGCTTCATAATTCCATCACTATATCCTATTTCCAGTTGTTCTAGTTGCACGAAAAGCTTTAAGTTTTCTAGTATGTACTACAATCCAGTGGTTTCAAGGCGTGTACACAGTTGGACCTAAATACATCAAAATAAGCTTCTATAGTTTATACTTCGGCCAATGGACTATGAACGCCACCTGCAGGGATCATTGTCACATAATTATACAGAAACAACGTACTGAACAGATGACTAAGAAATAGAGTAATTGAACACAAAGAACATAAAAGGAGAGCATTTTTTTCCAGTGTTGGAGCACATGTTAATGCACTGAAACTACGTATTTTCACATAGTTTCATAGTAGGTGCAATTTTCATGACCATGATAAATTCTGCCCTTTTGATATCTTTTTTGGTAGTGTGGAAATCAAGTACAATATCAGATTATTTTAGTTCTAAACACATATGTATGTTTGGATACTATAATTTCACATTATTTTAGTTTTAAGGGTATTATATATTTTTTCAATATAACTGAGTTTCTTGAACACTGAATTTTATATAGACATAAAATTATAATATTGTACAAATATCACACAATTGATATACCCAGTAATTTTCGCGTTCTTTTACTCTATTATACATGCTATTATAGAAGCAGGCTGTAAGGATTATATTGAGTTGGCTTTTATTTCAAACGACCTATTTTAGTTATATAATGTGGATAAATAAGTGTATTTTGAATACAATTATCATAATAATATTACGTTGAATAAGATTAGACTCCACACAAGAATAATAAAACTTAACTGTTGTCCCAATCAAGCTGAATCGTTTCAAGATGTGTTTGTGTATTTTACGTTATTAAGGCCTACACAACAATAATGAAATCCAACTGTTGCAGGTTTTCCGTGATGACGAGAAATCTGCTTGAAGTAAAAATATATTCCAGGAGAGCTGGTTTGAGTATTAATACTTTTAGTAATAAAGCAGAGAACAACGTTTTGGCCTTCATAGGTTATCTTCAGGTTAACTGTTGCAGGTTTTTATCCAATTAATGTGGTTCATCTCAAGATTTATGTGTAAAAGATATTTAGTCCCATACAACAACTAATGTTGTAGGTATTGACCCAATAAATGTGAATCATTTCGAGATTTACGTGTTACAGAATATTAAACGGCTATCTTTCCTCTGTTAGTGTCGGATTCTAAGCCGATTTGAACACGGTACCACAACACGGGACTTTATAGTTTACTAATTCAGAATTCTCATACAAAGTTGACACCGGGCATGAAATTATCAGTGAGTTTAAAAATTTATAAGCTATCTGGATAATTATTTATGAATTAACTGGATATACAAAGCTGAACTACAGGACCGCATATGTGACCTTGAAGTGAAATAATATGTTTTATTTTATGAGAGGGCGCCAATATGCCAAACGTCTCTGAAAACTAAGCATATGTGATATGATTAAATAAATTATGCGATAAAACGTCAAATGTGCGTAAACCAATTCTATTAATTTTAATATGTGAACAAATGACTAGTTACTTTGACATTGACATATTCTTATCTCTACAAGAAATATTATTTGCATAGCTGTTACTAAATTGCATTTATGTGAACGAAATATTTATTTTACAGCTATACAACGTTATTCTATATATATATATATATATATATCTGTAAAAAAACGTTTTATTTGCATTGATGTAACATAATTGTTAATTTATTATTAGCATATAAAATTCTCTTCTTTAAAAAATAAACTGTGATGTATAATTATGTGACAACTTAATTTACCTAAACTAGCGGTAAAATTTAAAGGACAGAAAGTGAATTGAGCTGACTCTCTAAAGAACTATTACTCAGCGTTAGTCTGTGGTATTGCTCTGAGTATCAAAAACAGTTTTGTTTATCTGACGTAGTGTTACCGTTCATTTATCTTACTAAATAGAGCAAAGTGCACTATTTATAACCTATACTCTGTTGTGCCAACTGAAGCTTAATAGCAATTTAGTTTGGGTGTTTGAACTTAAAACTATTGCTAGTAAAACAAGATAAAGTATTAAAGAACTCGTGTTTTAACATTATCTAATAGACTGAAGGATTTTGATATTTGAATTTAATCACAGAAATCATGTTACAAAATTTGAATCGCCTCACGTTTTCGGAATTGTCATTTATATTGTTTATTAATGCACTAAATTGTATTCATTATGAAATTATTTTATTCAAACTAAGCATCCAATAAGCATTCCCATATGCGGACTTGAAACTTCAAGATTAGAAGATATGATATGTCAATGATCAGTTTTCCTAAATTATTGGCGTCCATTAACAAATCTTCCATGTGTTGTTCATGTTTAAAATATCAAATATTACTTGTTAAGATATACACAAGTGATAAATCTCTCATTACTCACTCTGTTGGAAGTCTTTTAATGTGATTCCAGTTTCTACATAGTTTGAAAACTGTACACAGAGCAGTATTTCCTATATTTCCATTCTATTCATTTTCAAACTTCCATCACTGTAAAGTTAGAGAAAGGAAGTGCTACCTGTAAAGAAGTTTCACGTATCGTAAAGTTAAGAAGGTACTAAACTTCCATCACTGTAAAGTTAGAGAAAGGAAGTGTTACCTGTAAAGAAGTTTCACGTATCGTAAAGTTAAGAAGGTACTAAACTGACTTGTTCTGATTTACTTACGCGAATGCCTACATATCCTAGACAATGTTTTCTGAGTAGGTTCAAAGTACTCTTAATCAGAACATCAACTATTATATAATTATATTTTGATTGATTAGGCAATTTTATAAGTTGATCTAATTAGAATTCGTAATATGGCCTTATTTCAGAATTATATGTCCCCCAGTGGCTCAGCGGTATGTCTGCGGACTTACAACGCTACAAACCGGGTTTCGATACCCGTGATGGGCAGAGCACAGATAGCCCATTGTGTAGCTTTGTGCTTAATTCAAAACAACAATAACAGAATTATATTACATTAGCTCCACGTAATAATTAACAAAGAAATGCTGTTGAGGTTACACATATCTCTCACATCTCTAAATATTACGGTATTACAGATAAAAGAGCTGTCGCGTTCTCTAAATACTACGATATTACAAGTATAGGAGCCGTCTACCCTAATTTCTTTCGAAATATTTAACTTACAAAGTCACAGAAACATTTATAATCGCACGTAGTTTGAATCAACTGTCCCAATTGGAACAAACAGCCGCTGGCAATCTCCAAGCAGCACACTCGTCAGAGTGATTGGCTAGCAGGCGTGGCAATAAAGTGCGTGAATAGGCGGAGAAAATGTGATGCGTCACACAAGAGGAGGTGGAGAAGGGAACAGCAGACTTTTAGAAGCGATTGTATTATCTGTTGTGGATGATAGAGGCAGAGACAAAACTGGGACAATTTTCACGCCAACTTCGTTAGAAGAGAACTTATACCGAAAAACTGAAAGCTAGAATAAATCTAACGTTGTAATTTTCGAAGAAAATAAAATTGGTATCTTTTTTTTTTCAATGACATTCTATTTTTTCTTATTTGATTTCTACGAGTAGGACAAAAACAAACTAACTTTCATGCCCCTCGAAAACATGGAATCTGTCTGCTCCTCAAGTACATTTCGACATGTGATTTCCTCGTCTGCATTCTCCTACGGACTACCTGCTTCCGTTTTTCCACCACCTCCTCCACCTTTAGTCTCGACAGCAGAGGCTTTCCGGACAGGATCACTAACCCAGCTGGTTTCTTCCAGCACATCTTCTTCAGACTTTCAAACAATCAACGAGTACGCTACAAATCTAACAATACCATCATCGGCACCTGTCTCTGATTCAGAGTCGCGACCCGTGGCTTCTCCTCTGTCCTCATCCAGCCTAAGAGGAGGTTTTCGGAATGGCGGACCCCCATCCTCTCCGAGCGAAACCGGTAACACTGATGGCGATACAGCCGATGAAGCACAGCAAGGAAGTACTGACGACGATAACTCGCAGGACAAAAGGTCATTCGCAAGTAGGTCGAGATCTCTTTTAAATCGTTTAACAACCGAATATCTTTTTCCACAAAGTTTTAAAATGGTCAGTTCTTCTATCCATTTCTGTGGGAGATTTGTTCCTTATTAAATTCTTTTCTGATTTCAACATAAATTAGTTCATCTCTTCGCCAGTGTGTAAAGTCAAAGATTAACCATGAAACCACTTATGTACGTATTAAACACTATTTTCAACTGTTCTATTTGTTTACACTGTTTTTACGTAACGCTATATGCTTGGTTCTTTCTCTAAAATTAAAACTGAATTTACTATAACTTTATCACTCAGCTTTCGACTTGAATATTTATGAAGAAACACAAACTGGTGTAGTTGTAACGTGTTACTTGTACACTGATTATCGTAGCTTTCTTGTTGAGAAATCTTGGTGTATCAGTTACCTGTGCGTTAATAATTCATGATATTGTTAGTAGGTTGGACGTATCTTTTTTTTACTAAGGATACTTATGTTGTAACTCCCAAAACATACAATAATTTAATGTCCTGACTTGATTCAAAACTCACCTGTTAGGTTGAACTTCTATTGGTTATTTTTCTCTCTATCTGATAATTAGTACAAATGGAAAAACGTTTTTCATATATAAACATGAACAGCAAAAGTTTAATTATGGAAAACCATTTTCCGCTACGTTTATCATCATTTCCTTATGTAAAAAAATAACACTTGCATATTTTCTACATAAATTATAACTCCATATTAAAATTTAAAAACTTCCATAACTTAATAAAAAACAGAGTATTTGAAATGATCCTACTTAGAAGTTCGTGCAAATTCAAAAGTACAATTAAATACATCAGTTGTTAGATGAAGTATTCTTATAATTAAATACATCAGTTGTAGGTGAAGTATTCTTATAATTAAATACATCAGTTGCAGGTTAAGCATTCTTATACTTAAATACATCAGTTGTAAGTGAAGTATTCTTATAATTAAATACATCAGTTGTAGGTGAAGTATTCTTATAATTGAATACATCAGTTGTAGGTGAAGTATTCTTTTCTTAATTACATCAGTTGTAGGTGAAGCATTCTTATACTTAAATACATCAGTTGTAGGTGAAGCATTCTTATAATTAAATACATCAGTTGTAAGTGAAGTATTCTTATACTTAAATACATCAGTTGTAAGTGAAGTATTCTTGTACTTAAATACATCAGTTGTAAGTGAAGTATTCTTATGCGGCATAAGCTAGTAGTAAACGACAAAAAATATTTCGAAGTAAAGTTCATATCAATCAAAGAGCTAATAGATGACCTTGTAGCAAATACGGTATTATCAAGTACCTTAGACTGTATTTTATAACGAGTCTTACTATTGGTTTGTCTGATTATGTTTTACCCTGTATAAATGTCGTCCCTGCAGTAGAGAGAAATACTACGGGAAAAACCGCATTAGGATAGTACATGTACTCTAAAGAAACTAATTGAAGAAATTGATGGCTAGTTTTACAGTCTCTCATAGTCAGTTACTTTCTATAACTTTGAAGGTACAAATAACCGCTTACCTTCATAATCATACGCTGACAGATTACAGTGGAATATGAAGTGCACTAAAATAAGTTGAGTGATTTTTGATCAGAGATGTAAGTTTCTATCTTGATTAGCTAGTAAATATTAGTTAATATTTAATTTTACAGTTTTATTTGTTGTTGTTATTCACCTACTTACACACTAGAATAGCCGTTTAAATATTAGGTGAAATTTCGAAATATTTTAAAATCTCGATAAAGATACTGAAATAGATCGGTTTTAGAGAAATTATCACACATTACTTCTTTCTAAGGCACTAACTACTACGTATATAGAGAACAATATGCTTTATTGAAGGAAGTTTGGATGCGATACAGGGGGTATCGAAGGCTGTAGAAAGAAGTTTTTAATGGGATTTCCGTTGTTTTTGATTATTCACATCAGGTTTATCCTTCAATAAAATTACTAAAAGCATCATATGTTCTAAACGGTTTTCATTGATTCTCGCAATGGCCTGAACACTGGAAAACATTATTGTTAAAATAAAGATAAAAAAGTGAGTCCAAGCCAATGTTATTTTCTAAAAAAACCCCACAAAAAACAATGTAGGTATGTAAATATAATTTGGTTTTGAGCCATTCAGAAGAACGTCCACACTCATCTGGATAAGATTTAGTAGTCTTCTGTGCCGTGAATGGAAAGAAAATTAAAAAAACAAATATAAAACAATGTTTTATTTTTTAGAATTTAACCGAATTGACAGCTAAGTTAAATAAATTGTTAATTTCTTTGGGTATTTTAAAGTTTGTATCAAATTCGCCACTGGACAATAAAATCGATACTTGAGTACTTATGTCAACTAATATATAATTTCAAGTTTTGTGATAGAACAAGTTTTAATTTCAATATTATTTATCAAAGTACGTTAAACAAATAGTTACGTCAACAAATTTGACGTTTCTAATAATAAAAGTATTATTAAAGCCTGTAAATTCTTAACGATTACACCAGAAATTAGACGTTTCTAACATAAAATCATTATTCAACTCTGTAAATTTTTAACGATTACACCAACAAATTACTCGTTTCTGACGATAAAAGTATTCTGTAAATTCTTAATGTTTAACCAACAAATTAGCCGTTTTTGACGATAAAGGTATTCTTAAAGTCTGCAAATTCTTAATGATTAACCAATAAATTAGCCGTTTCTGACCATAAAGGTATTCTTAAAGTCTGTAACTTTTTAACGATTACACCAACAAATTACTCGTTTTTGACGATAAAAGTATTTTTAAAGTCTGTAAATTCTTAACGAGTAACCAACAAATTAGCCGTTTCTGACGATAAAGGTATTCTTAAATTTTGTAAATTCTTAATGATTAACCAACAAATTAGCGGTTTTTGACGATAAAAGTATTCTTAAAGTCTGTAAATTCTTAATGATTAACCAACAAATTAGCGGTTTTTGACGATAAAAGTATTCTTAAAGTCTGTAAATTCTTAATGATTAACCAACAAATCAGACGTTTCTGACTATAAAATTATTCTTAAAGTCTGTAAATTTTTAACGAATACACCAGAAATTAGACGTTTCTGACAATAAAATTATTATTAAACTCTGTAAATTCTTAACAATTACACCTACAAATCAGACGTTTCTGACAACAAAATTATTATTAAACTCTGTAAATTCTTAACAATTACACCTACAAATCAGACGTTTCTGACAACGAAATTATTCTTAAACTCTGTATCTTTTTAACGATTACACCAACAAATCAGACGTTTCTGACAACAAAATTATTCTTAAACTCTGTATCTTTTTAACGATTACACCAACAAATCAGACGTTTCTGACAACAAAATTATTCTTAAACTCTGTATCTTTTTAACGATTACACCAACAAATCAGACGTTTCTGATAACAAAATTATTCTTAAACTCTGTATCTTTTTAACGATTACACCAGAAATTAGACGTTTACTGACAATAAAATTATTCTTAAAATCTGTAAATTCTTAACGATTACACCAACAATTTAGACGTTTCTAACAATGAAATTGTTCTTCAAGTTTCTAAATCCTAATGAAAAAAGAATTCATCCGTACTTTAAATGTCCATTAGATTCCATATTATTGGAATATTTGTACACATATTTATTTGAATACTGCTTAGTTTTATGTTTCTTGGTAAGAAGTGAAGTGAAATTATTTTAAATATTTCTTAGTTTTTAAATTGCTAGGTCTGATCTGTTTGGATTACGTTTTGTTTCAATACATGATAGTTTTGCTATTTCTTGGCCGTTGCTGTATCAAACATTTATTTTTATACTATTTAGCTTCTACGTTTTTTCAGCCACGTTCTTGTCTAAAATGACCGAATACTATTCAATTTCAGTTTTTGTGTGAATGACTGTCTCAAGCAAATATGAGTTACGAAAATATCTCTTTAATTTAACTTCTCGAGGTAAATATAATCAATTTCAGCATTTTATAAACTATTTTGGTTATATTTACATAATACTTAATACTGAAATGTGCGATATAGGTTATTTTTGGTCATATGTATATAAACTACTGGGATTATATAAATAATGTAACCATAGATATGGTTTGACTGAGATAAATTTTAGTGTATATGAAAGAAATTTTGTACGTAAATTCATCAGTTTTAAAATTTGTCACGTTGCCAAGTTACTGTGTACGAAAAATGTGAATATGTAAACAGTACATACATTTTAGCAGCATGTTATTCTATTACCTTATAATTCGTAATATTGAACAAGCTTAAGGAAAAGATTGTGAAATATTATCCTTTGATTTATATAGCAAGCCAATAAATTATTCTAGTGTTCAGAGGCATACACACAAAAAAACCTATTTGAAAATGAACTGAGTCTTCAATGATATCACACTTGTCTGGCTATTAACTGCTTTACACACACTGAAATAGTGTAGATAATTGTAATTTATAGAGATAAAACTTCGTAGAACGAATTTCACGATCTTCTTATTAAATGCAGGAATAACTTCTCACTAAAACACTGCCCATATATGTTTTGTATTATGATGAAACATAACGAAATGTTTGATTTACTGACTTACGAATAAACAGCTTACGAAATGTTCTATTTATTGAATTAGGAAAATTGCTTGTCAGGTGTTCTGTTTATTAACGTACGAATAACAAATGGTGAAATATTCTTTTTATTGACTTACAAAATGTTTTATTTATTTTTACTTATTAATAGCAATTTGATAAATGTTCTCTTTATTGATGCATGAATAACAAATTGGTAAATGTTGTGTTTATTGACTTATGAATAACAACATGAGAAATGTTCTATTTACTTCTAGTTATAAATAACAAATTAGAAAATGTTCTATTTATTTCTAATTATAAGTAACAACTTCAGGAATGTACTATTTATTTTTGCAAGTTCATCCAGAGAATCACGCGATAATTACAGAATGATCGTGATACCCTTGAAAACAAGTGAAAGAACATTTGTATAATGTACAAACTAAGAAAAGTCACTTTATCAACACTGACTTTTTTACAGGAGGCGTTTCTATCTGTACCTTCAGAAAAATTCAAATAGTTGAATAAGACCTGTGGAAGCGATAAAGAAGAACTACATTCCTTTTTAACAGGTTTAGGAAACATTTAATAGGTTGTTTCTAAAAACAGATATACTATATATGTATAGGAAGTAGTAGACACGAGTAGATTTACCGGAACTGTGTTATTGTAAAAGGTCTAGAGTAAAGTATGTTTTAAGAATCCTGTCTAAAAGTTAAGCCTAAACTATAAAACTATTGTTTAGGCAGCAGATTTTGGCATATACACATCTAGTTTCATATTCCATCTTTAATTTAAGGTATAAAATATTTCATAGTGTCTTATGCACCCTAAACGTTGTAGTTGTGATAGTTATGAGTTGTTAAAAATGTGTCCTGCTAGTACGTTTTAGGAGCTTTATAATAGAAGTTACGCGTTGGAATCCCAGTTGAGTAAATAAAAAATTATGACATAATTATTTGTAAGATAACAGTTGGACACTTAAAAAAGTACTCAAACTATCAGGTCATTCCATAAGTAATGTCCGAAAATATAATACAAAAAGTGCATCATCATTTCTGTCTTTTTAGAAGGGTTTAACGACTAAAACAGGTAGTAGGACGTATATAAAACTGTTCAGACAAATAAAAGAAACTAATTCAACTAAACTTTTTCAGATCATTAATCAAATAAACCCTTATGAAGATGAATGGGACTGAGGAGCACATTAGGCTTATAATATTTATAAGTTTAGAAAAGGCAACAGTGCAGCAGAAACTACACGAAACATTCGAGATGTTTATGGTGCAGAAAATGTCGAAGGTGGTTTCAGACGTTCAGATTAGATGACTACAGCTTAAGTGATGCGCCATGTTCAGGTCGTCCTGTTGAGTTTAATGATGACTTGCTGCTGGCTGCACTTGATGAAGATTGTGTTGTAACAGTTGAAGGACAAGCACAGAAGCTTAATTCAACCCATTCAATAGTTCACCGTCATCTGCAACAGCTGGGAAAGATGTCAAAACTTGGAAAATGGCTCTTTCACGATTTGACGGAAGTCAGCTTTAGAGCAAGAGTAGACATTCGCACTTTTCTGCACTCTCGTGAATGTAACTCACCTTTTTCGAACAGGTTAGTAACTGGAAAAGAAAAATTGATATATTATAAAAATGTTAAGCGCCGCAGAACATGGCTCAGTGCAGGTAAAGTGGCTAAAGCATAGCCAAAAATGGACCTACACTCTACTTTCCTAAAGTTTTGTTAGGTATTTGGTGGGATATTGTTTGTGTGATCCACTTTGAGTTGCTGTCACTCAATGTAACGATTACATCAGACTTCTATTGTCAACAGTTAGGGCGTTTGAATTTTGTACTGAAAGAAAAGAGGCCTGATTGATCAATCGTAAAGGTGTTGTGTTACACCAAGATAATGCACGGCCCCATACAGCAAGAATCACATCTGCAAAGATTGAAGAGCAAGGCCGGGAAAAACTTCCACATCCTCCTGATTATCCAGACCTTGTACCATCTGATTATCATCTATTTCGAAGTCTGCATAACTACCTTGATGGAAAAGAGCTTGGAACACACGAAGACGTCAAAACTACCTTCTCCACATTCTTTTCCTACAAACCCCAGGAATTTTATAGAAGTGACATTCAGAAGCTTGTGAATCGTTGGCAGAAAGTAATTAATAATAATGGAACATACATTATTGATTAAATAACATTAAAAACATTTGAAATCCTTTCTCTTTTTTTGAACCTAAAATCGGACATTACTTAAGGGATGACCTGATATATGTCTTTTATAGAGTTATCGATATTAGTATCTTTATGATGTTATTTCATTAGTCTATGTTTCTTTCACAGTAGAAATAAACCTAGGAAGTTTATTAATTCTAGTAGTTTTTATCGGGAAGATTGAACAAAAATGATAACAGAGCAATATGACAAATAAAGTTTGGTTTTGAGCAGGATTTAATTTGTTCTTGTATTTTGTATTTTGAATTTCGCGCAAAGCTACTCAAGAGCTATCTGCGCTAGCCGTCCTTAATTTAGCAGTACAAGACTAGAAGGAAGGCAGCTAGTCATTACCACCCACCGCCGTCTCTTGGGCTACTCTTTTACCAACGAATAGTGGGATTGACTGTTACATTATAACGCCCACACGGCTGAATGGGCGAGCATGTTTGGTGGGACCGGGATTCGAACCTGCGACCCTCGGAGTACGAGTCGAACGCCTTAACACACTTGGCCATGCCGGGCCTTAATTCGTTCTTAGTGGAAACTATATTTAGTTAAAGTTCTTCACTTTGAGATGTGTTCTTCCTGAAATAAATAATTGTGCACCAAGTTGCAATTTATACATATGTAATAATGTTATCATAACATCGGTAAACACATGCTAAGACGAGAAATATATATAATTGTGTATTGGTTCACAGATTATATATTTCCAAACATTTCAGAGCACGTTTTCCAAAACTCACTTCAGTGTACGAAACTGATTATATAATATTCGTTCTATGAATGCAGCAATTCTGACGCCAACTCTTTTTGACATATGACGTGCGCTGATTGGTTTATTTGTTTCGGATATTCGCGCAAAGCTACACTGGAAACCCTCTGCGCATGGCCGCTCCTAATTTCAAACTGACAGACAATAGGAGGGAGGCAACTAAGCAACAGTTTCTATCGCCAATTCTTGGTCAACTCTAATCTAATATTGGGATTAGACCATCACTCTCATAGAGCACCCACAATCTCCAAATTGGAACTTGATTTTTTGTGGCAACGAAACGAGAATCAATAGTCCACTAACAACTAGGCCTCACACAGTCCAGCATGAATTGAACAAAACAAGACGTTTTTTATCTTTATATATTTTTAGTGCACGGCAAGCTGTAATTATAAACCTACGTTTATATTGAGTACAACCTTTCAAGTCGAATTTCCAACTGTAACAAAATCCAGATATTTTACATTTAAACGGGGAATTCTTACCTCTATTTACTGACACTTTTGGGCAATTTTGTATTCGCTATAGATCATAAGAGTCTGCACACGTCTCATCTGGTTTTGCAAAAAAATTGATTCATTTTTTATTTGATAAAAATAATTCAAAGTTTTATTTTGTTTTTGCACTTTGAATTTTATAACAGTGGTTAACTTGGTGTTACTACGCGTTAAGACTAAGTGGGGTATCTACTACGCCTGATGGAATCGTCACCACGATGTGGCTGACATATGTTGCTTAAGCCATATAACGTGCATTAATAAATATCGAATTAGAGTAGCAAGGCAGGTTTCTCTGCGTTTCAATAACCGTTACAAAATTCTACGGCCCCGGCATGGTCAGGTGGTTAAAGCACTTGACTCGTAATCCGAGGGTCGCAGGTTCGAATCCTCGTCACACCAAACATGCTCGCCCGTTCAACTGTGGGGGCGTTATAATGTGACGGTCAATCCCACTATTCATTGGTAAAAGAGTAGCCCAAGAGTTGGCGGTGGGTGGTGATTACTAGCTGCCTTCCCTCTAGTCTTGCACTGCAGAATTAGTGACGGCTAGCACAGATAGCCCTCGAGTAGTTTTGTGCAAAATTCAAAACAAACGAAACAAAAATTACACATTTATTAAGCACACTTATAAAACTTATAAAACATATTTTTGATTCATTCATAACGTGTTTGAATAATATAGAAATGAAGAGAAAATTATGCATTTGTTCTTATTGCAAAGTACTATACATTTTACCGTGTTAAAGATTCGAGGTCATAAACGTATTTCAAGCAATTTCTCGTGACAAACAGAAAGCTCTGTATAATTCCAGGAAGTTGTAAGATATAATATTATTTATGACTTTTGACTTTGTATTCAATGTAATACGATGCTTATGTAAGTTATTAGTAACAGGCTATTTAAAACATTTGATTACTAGTAATTAAGTTAGTCCAAAAATATACATTTCTGATTTATAGTAAAATATTGTTACTTTCAATTTATAATATGGTAAATTGATATTTATGCTTTCTTAAAGTTACGATTACTTCTTTAGATCCTAGAGTTTTATTGTATATAACCAACATTTTCTGTGAAGTAAAACACAGATTATTGTAGTAAATAGCTTACGACCTGTGTAGTGGAAGCAGTTGTACGACGGTTGTTAAAATTACATAACATTTAACATAAAAATTACAAGAATTAAACACGTGAACACGTTGAATAACACACCGTACGATAAGATTAAAAGACAAGTGTTGAAGCTACGTTAATTATCATGAGATATGACTAGTGTAACCGTCGAACATCGTAACAACGTCGTAATTGAGTTAACTTGTTCGCTGCTTTCTACTGTGAAGCCTAGGGTTATGACATGTATGTTTATACGTTTGCGCTGTGACGTAGAATATATGACGCATGATAAAATCTATTCCCTACATATCTGCACGTAAAATGCACATTTGTTTCTTTGTTTGTTTTGAATTTTGAGCAAAGCTACAAGAGGGCTATCTGCGCGAGCCGTCCCTAATTTTTTAGTGAAAGAAGGCAGCTAATCATCGCCATACACCACCAACTCTTGGGCTACTATTTTAAATGACTAACCGTCACATCATAACGCCCCCACAGCTGAAAGGGCGAGCATGTTTGGTGTGACAAGGAATCGCACCCGTGACCCTCACATTACGAGTCGAGCCCCCTAACCACCTGGCCAGGCTAGGCCTATACGAATTGTGAGATTGACTGTAACATAATACCGCCCCCATGGCTGAAAGGATGAGCTTGTCCAGTGTGACGAGAATATTGAACCCGTGACCCTTATATTATGAGCCTAGGGCGCATCAGGAAAATTACCAAGATTTCTAATGGTTATATGATGTATAAACCACATGACAAAATAATATCTTCAGCAGGGTAAAGTGTTTTGGGATTAGTAATAGAGCTTCAAGGAATCCACTGCTTTTCTTCTATAGTTAATATGCTATCGTTTAGTTATGATAAACTTGGAACAAGCTACGATCTGTATTTTAAATTGTATAAAACGTTTCCCGACTTACAATCATAGAATTATCAAAGCTGTGACTATCTTAAGAAGTCCCAGTATTTACTACAAATAATTATTTGCAGTACTGGATCTACGTAAAGTGTGCACTATAAGAGGATATATCAACATGAAAAGTTGTGCAGTTAAAAAGTGTAGGCCTATGAATATCACGGAAAATCTGGCAGATTATATTAAAATATGAAATAATAAGTCATTAGAAAACAAATGATTTTACTATTCATTCGTAGAATATCCACTATGTGACAATGTAGAAATAGCCGTAACATTACATCAAAATTAACACAAATAATTTTCGTACAGGGGGTAAACGTTGTTGCCTCAGTGAAGTGGTTAACACATACTATAACTTGATTAACAGTCGATTATTGTAACTACGTTTAACACACGCGCTGTTACGATTAGGTAAACAATTTTGTTTGCTTGCTTTGGAGCAAACTCACAATAGGTTATCTGATGTGTCCACCTCTGGGAATCAAACACCGGGTTTCAACGTTGCGAGTCCGTAGGGGACGAGTTAACAGTCAATAGATCTATTCGTGTTACGAACATTATAACCACGTTGAATATATGTCACATGGTTTAACAGTGAGGGTTGTGAACAACCCACTACTGGTCTATTATCTCATTCACCAAGCAGTAAGTTGCTGAAGAAGATTACAGTACTTACCACTTATCTAACTACACTAAAACACACAAACGCCTTGCTGGCATCCTTTGGATACAGCAACAATTCGTCGTCTTGAAGAATATCGAACATTTGATCGTATAAAACTGAAAACTTAATATCGTTTTACCAACACACTTATTGGGTTACCATTAGTTATACGATACATTATCGTGTTTTCGTACTTGATGTTAACGAAATATAACGAAACAATCTAGATTCTGAAGCGATAATTGTAATACAAAATGTAAGAGTCAAAAAGCTCCAATTTTCAGCTAATTTTATCATTGTTTATCAAATATATTGAATGATAAATTAAAGTTAATTTTGTGGTATTTCAAATACAAAGTAGACATGATTATAGATAATGTTATATTTTGGTCCATTTGATTCTTAGAAACACAAATGACAAATATATACATTGCTGGCCAAAATCTTAAGGCCAATGAACATAAAAAAAATATTCATTTTGCGTTCTTATATTCAACCACTTATTTGAAGGGAATATTAAGGGAAAATAAAAATAAAAACTTTTTTAGCATTTAATAGAGAAAATGTGAACACTATGAAATTGGCCTAAATACTAACTGGTCAAAAGTTTCAGACCATACTAAACAGGGTAGGAAATGCCCAACAAGAGGTCTCAATAGTGAGTTGCACAGCCGTCAGTGCGAATAACTTCAAACATTCGCTTTGGAATGGTCGATATAAGCGTTTGCAGAAGGCTGGCTGGAATGTTGTTCCAAGTGGTGAAGATGGCTTCACGAAGATCATGCACTGTTTGGAATTGACGTCCATTTCTATAGACTTCCATTGCCATCCACACCCAAACATTTTCAGTGGCGTTCAGTTCAGGCGTAAACTCTGGATAGTTCAAAAGAATCACGTTATTCGCCATGAAAAAGTCCTTTGTCCTGCGGGCATTGTGGATTGAAGCGTTGTCCTACTGAAAGATCCAGTCATTTCCACACAAGCGAATGCCTTCAGTCACTAAGGATGCTCTCTCCAATATGCCAGTGTAGCCAGCTGCTGTTTGACGCCCCTGTATAACCTGAAGGTCCATTGCTCCATGGAAGAAGAAAGTACTCCAGATCATGATGCAACCTCCTCTACTATGCCGTGTAGAAAATGTCTCCGGTAGAATATCCTTATTGTGCCAGTAACGTTGGAAGCCATCTGGACTATCCAGGTTAAATGTTTTCTTATCAGAGAACAAAATATTCTTCCACTTTTCTACGTCCCATGTTTGGTGCTTCTCAGCAAAGTTTAACCGAGCTATTTCGTGGTGTGGAAGGAGGCGTGGCCTTTGAAGACGTTTATGGTTTTAAAGCCATTCTCTCGTAGATACCGTCTTATTGTTTTTCAGCTGCATTCTGCGTCCGTAAGGGCCTTAATCTGGTTCGACGATCGGCTGATATCTTGCCGGACAACCCATTGAATTCTCCTGCTCAACGCTGGCGAAATTTTCCTGGGCCGACTACTTGAAATTCTTGTTCCGTATCCCTCAGGGTCTTTTAAGAAAATTGCAACAACAGTTTTATTACGCCCAATCTCACCAGCGATGGCACGTTGAGAGATACCTTGCTTTTGCAGTTCGACAATTCTGCCACGTTCAAACTCTGTCAACGTTTCAGCCTTTGCCATGTTTTTACCCAATGTATCACAGGAGATGTCAGTGGGAGATGTTGACAACGCTAATGCTTGAACATAAATTACTAATTTTCGTTACGTGTTTACCGATTAACGCTTCCTTTCAGTATGGTCTTAAACATTTGACCAGCTAGTATTTAGGCTAATTTCATAGTGTTCACTTTTCTCTATTAAATGCTAAAAAAGTTTTTATTTTTATTTTCCCTTTTCTTATTTTCATCTTTCTAAGCTCTACTCAAATAAGTGGTTGAGTCTAACAACGCAAAATGCGTATTTTCGCTTTATGTTCATTGGCCTTAAGATTTTGGCCAGCAGTGTATATTAATGCCACATACTGTTTTCCCTTATTTTAAACTAATAACCACCGAGACGGAATACTAGCTAGCAACAATCTAATACCTATGATAAGGAACTGATTCTTATTTTTATAACAGTAACGTGTCCACAGTTTAAAATGCTTTCGTAGTTAGTGGAGGCACAAGGATTTGAACCTGGCTCTCTTCATCAGAATTTCAGAGATCTGCCACGGGGTCGACTCTCACCGTGTAGTTACCGTATTTTACGCCTCGTAAGACGCTACATCGTGGAAGACGGACCCTCATTTTGGAAAGACAATTCTAAGAAAAATATATTTTGGCTCAGCAACCAACACCTTGATGAATCTTTGACTTTTTTGTAATCTACTGAGTAAATACTGTTAAATACATAATATTTTTAGAGTATATCGACAATATTAGTTAAACCGAATGTTTATGCTATTTAAAATACTTGTAATTGGTTATTAATGAGGTTACACTCTGTGTTAGAGACTGTTTTAAGTAGACCCTAAGCTTTTCTCTTGCTTTATTTAACCCATCACTTTTGTCTTGGAAGACGCATGAGGTTTTTAAGGTATTTTTAAAGAAAAAGTGCGTCTTACAAGGCGTAAAATACGATATTTCGTGACTGAAAATACGCGTTAAGTACTTTGAAACAAAAATAAACGCCGATTTTTCCTTTCCTTTCTTTAACTTGTACATGTATTTTAACAGAATAGCATTAACATTTTCAAACATGCCTTGTCTAAATGTTATAACCATATTTAGTTAGTGTTAAACTTTCTGTCAGTTAATGGAACGTGTAGAAAACCATCCTTCATGAGTAACTCAAATTGTATTAAAGCAAGTTTTTTGAACAGCATATCCAATGTAAGCGTAGTAACATCACATCAACAGTCATACGTTGTGTAGAAACACTGTTCTTACGCCTAATGTATAGTAGCAGTTTAATTAAGTGAGGGTAAACCAAGTCACAGCAGCTGTAATATTTCCATTTATTATGTTATCAAGTTAAAGATAGAAGATTCTGGAAAAAAAATATCGAGACGTATGTTGTCAGCGTTAAATGTTTCTATCAGGTATTAACATTTTATCAACTAGTACACTCTTAGAGCACAGATGAATTTGATTGGTTGATCTGGTAGTTGATGTCGCTGTTTTAGAGAACATTTAAGCACCAGTACTGATAGACTTAAGTTTCCTATTAATCGAACTTTATTTTTTATATTTATACTATCTTTTACTAGTAGAAAGGGAAATAGCATGCAACAGTCAGCTACAAATTTCAAATAATATGTTTTTAAAAAGGCTTAGTTACAGTTTGTTGAATGTTATATAAAAATAACGGATTTAGCATGGCCAACTGGTAAGAGCACTCAACTCGTAATTTGAGGGTCGTGGGTTCGAATCCCTATCATACCAAAAATGTTCGCCCTGTCATCCTTGGGGTCATTATAACGTCACGGTCAATCCCACTATTCGTTGGTAAAATAGTAGCCCAAGAGTTGGCGGTTGGTGATGATAATTGACTGCATTCCCTTATTCTTACACTGCTAAATTAGGGATGGCTAGCACAAATAGATCTCATGTAGCTTTGCGCGAAATTCAAAGACAAACAAACAATAAAAATTGCCTTTACTTGCAGTAAACGGTTTTATAAGATAAAGAAGAAAAGTGGAACTATATATTTGTAACAAACTTCAAAAGTTAATAACTGACACCTTCACAATAACGTTACCATGGTTTATGGTGTGCACTTGTGTTTTTTTATTTTTCATAAACAACATACATTTACCATATATAATAAAACACTGTACACGTTCCACACATTTGTTTCTAAAGCCTAGTATTAACAGCACTTGAGAGTGTATTATCATTTTTTTGAATGGTTTAAATGTCATACCTACCTTACCGCGATGTTATTGCAGATTACGTCTTCATAATTTGCACACTCGTAAAGGGATTAACATTGTTATTGGAGTATTTAAAATTATCTTGATTATTTTACATATGTGAAGACTCAGAAAAAAAATGTATTATTTTAGTGAAGGAGTTCTCAGACATTTTCAATCAGCCCTCTTTGTGTTTTGATAAACATTCAAGACCCTTATCGTTAAATAAGACTTAAAATAGTGTATACATAACTTTAAAACACTTAATCACAAAACACATAGAATACTGAAAGGAAGGGCTAAGTTTAGCCTGGTGTTCAGAGAGTTCATGATTCGCGTCTCTTTGTTCCAAAAAAATGGGCTCTGTATTTTGTGGTCCTGGGTAAGCTAAAAGTGTACCTATCAAAACCTACTATTCGATCAGACAAGAATAACACAAAACTTGGCGGTGGATAGTTTTGACTTCCCTTTAGCTAGAAACAGTTATGTGTATTGACTTCTCTTTAGCTAGGGACAGCTGTGTGTATTGACTTCTCTTTAGCTAGGGACAGTTATGTGTATTGACTTCCCTTTAGCTAGGGACAGCTGTGTGTATTGACTTCTCTTTAGCTAGGGACAGCTTTGTCTATTGACTTCTCTTTAGCTAGTGACAGCTTTGTGTATTGACTTCCCTTTAGCTAGGGACAGCTTTGTGTATTGACTTCCCTTTAGCTAGGGACAGCTGTGTGTATTGACTTCTTTTTGGGCCCGGCATGGCCTAGCGCGTTAAGGCGTGCGCTTCGTAATCTGAGGGTCGCGGGTTTGCGCCCGAGTCGCGCCAAACATGCTCGCCCTCCCAGCCATGGGGGCGTTATAATGTGACGGTCAATCCCACTATTCGTTGGTAAAAGAGTAGCCCAAGAGTTGGCGGTGGGTGGTGATGACTAGCTGCCTTCCCTCTAGTTTTACACTGCTAAATTAGGGACGGTTAGCACAGATAGCCCTCGAGTAGCTTTGTGCGAAATTCCAAGACAAACAAACAAACAAACAAAGACTTCTTTTTAGCTAGGGACAGCTTTGTGTATTGATTTCCCTTTAGCTAGGGACACCTGTGTGTATTGACTTCCCTTTAGCTAGGGACAGCTTTGTGTATTGACTTCCGTTTAGCTGTCCGTAGAAAACTGTTGTGTCGCTCTGCACTAATTATTTGTTTGTTTCACGCTAAGCACAAAGCTACACAATGGGCTGTATGTGCTCTGCCCACCACCGGTATCAAAACCCGGTTTCTAGCGTTGTAAGTCCGCAGACATAGCGTTATGCCGCTAGAGGCCTTTACACTAATATTTAAAATGAAATGAAAGAATAACACTACTTCTTAAGATTAACCACATAGTAAAGACATTAAGCAAAGTTCCGTCATATTTTCTCTTCGCAACCCCAGTATAGCCTCCCATTATTGATAATCTGGGAACCACATGGCTTCTGAAATGTATATATATTTTTTACTATAACTCACTTACACCAATTAATATAAGTAGTGAACCATTGAAGCTACCAGCTAATTCATTTTACCTGATTAACTGTATTTTGTGAAGTAACTCCAGAGCTATGACAAAGGAATCGTGAGGCCCCAATCTTTCCTCCGACTCACCTCACCACTGAACCCGTCAGTTGTCGTGAAGTTTCGCTCTTCATCGATAACTCTGGCTAAGCACGTATCACACTTTTTTATTATTTCGTTTAAACTAGATAATTCAAAATATTCATAGAACGGATGAAGTATTTCTCGCTGATTTCCAGTCTAGTAGGTGTTAATGACTTAGAAGTGTCGTCTTGCTTTGAAGAGCGCGATTATTTTTTGTGTTGTTTGTTTTGAATTTTCGCGCAAGGCTACACCAGGGCTATCTGCGCTAATCCTCCATAATTTAGCAGTGTAAGAGGGAAGCAACCAAGCATCACTACCTACCGTCAAATATTTACTACTCTTTTACCAACGAATTGTAAAATTGACCGTTACCGTGAAAGGGTGAGCATGTTTGGTGTGACAGAGAAACTAACCTCTGACCCTCAGATTAAAAGTTGAACGCCTTAATTACTTGTTTTTAGTACAAAACTACTTCTGAGATTAGCTCACATTTTATAAAAACGTTGTTTTTAAAGCTAGTGTTCCAATTGGAACTACTTTCTACGTTGCTTATTGTGCTCAGCAATGAGGCTGTAGTTTCACACTAGTGCAAATTCCACAATAGCCATTGTAACAGGCGACATCAGTAAACTCTTAGCAACGCCTTAATTACTTGTTTTTAGTACAAAACTACTTCTGAGATTAGCTCACATTTTATAAAAACGTTGTTTTTAAAGCTAGTGTTCCAATTGGAACTACTTACTACGTTGCTTATTGTGCTCAGCAATGAGGCTGTAGTTTCACACTAGTGCAAATTCCATAATAGCCATTGTAACAGGCGACATCAGTAAACTCTTAGCAACATTTCCACAAATATATCAAAAGTAGAAATGTTTTTGTTACATTAGATAGGACTTGACACTTATTTGACCGAGTAAGATTGTTTTGTTGTGGTTTCTGTTTTTGTCAGCCATTTCTTTCATGAAAACAACAGTTGATTTCGAAATGTAACTGGTAGTTTGCAAACTTGTGGTTTCTGAGCTTTCTGAAATTTGCGCAAAGCTACACGAGGGCTATCTATGCTAGCCGTCCCTAATTTAGCAGTGAAAGACTAGAGGGAAGGCAGTTAGTCATCACCACTCAACACCAACTCTTGGGGTACACGTTTACCAACGAACAGTGGGGATTGACCGTCACAATATAACGCTCCACGACTGAAAAAGAGAGCATGTTTGGTGTGACGGGAATTCGAACCTGCTACCCTCAGATTACGAGTCAAGATCCCTAGCCACCTAGCCATGTTTTGTGTTGTTATTGCATGCAAGTTATTTAAATTTCACACCAGGACGCTTCTCAAAATATGAAACATTTAAGATCCAATCCTGTTTTAGAGAACAGTAGATTGAAGAGATGGAGTTTATGATTTGACATCGACGTAAAATTAAGACAGTAAAATCATACATATATCTATTACAAACTTTAAGGCCTCCTTCAATACAAATTAGAAACACATTATCGTTATATTAAAATATGTAAGAAAGTGAAATGCAGATAGCGATTAGTGTTTTCCAGGAAAAAAAAATGTAGAAGAAATTGCAGAGAAACGTTTATTAATTATTTTGTGAATACGTTTTTTGCAGCAGTTTACTGATGTTTAACTTATTATTATTCGATTATATTTCCAAATAGAAAGACTTCGGTATAGTGTATGTTTCTATCAACCAATTATTTATTTATGTAAATACGGAAGTGACGTGAGAAAAAAAAAGATACATAAAAAATAGAAATAGCACGTGACTTGAATATAGAAGTGACGTAAGCACTAATAATACATGTGACATGTGAAGATTCGACGAAAAAAAATAAAAAGATGACGTGACTAAAGCCAATAAGGAACTAATATTGTAAACACGGAAGTCACGTGATTAGAAACAACCGGAAATCATTTTCAATTTACCTCACTGAAATTATTTGTACGATTTTTAACCTTCCCAGTTTCGCTCCGCCAACAGTTAATTTGTAGCAGGAAGTGTCCTCTCTTCATCGATTTCCAAGAACTTATCACAAAAGTGTCTAGTGAAATGTTACCTGCTTGACTCCAACAGTCGTTCCGCGACTCTGCTGCCAACAAAAATTGGTATTTTGAAATATACTGTTTCGCAACGTAAATTAAGAGTTATGTAAAAAGTTGGTATTCTACCTGCCGGTAGGTGAAATTTTAAAATCGGTAATAGCTTGTTCTCATTTTGAACAAATATTGGGAAAACTTGCAGAGATATTTTGAAGAGTTATTAAATTTTCTACGTTTCAGGTTTCAGAAGTTGTGTCACTGATGTAGGGATTACATATAAATCTGCTCTAAGTAGATAATTCACTTTAAAAAGTAAAGACATATTTATAAAACATTTACGATAACACTGCATTTACGTCCATAACATGGATGCCAAATTAATAAAGGTCAACTTAACGGGAATTTTTTTGCATCATTAGTAAATATAATCCAGAAAAATAGACCTTATTCTTAAGGCTAAAACAAAATTACAAATATGGATATTTTAAAATTTTGTGTTTTTAGATTCATAGCCCTTAAAATCTCTATTAGTCATTTTTGTGCATATGTGAGATAATAATAAATTATTATTTAATATTTTCTCTTCAAAAGAAGTATTTCTTGTTAACTTCTCTGCAATAATATACATATAATTTTTTTTACCAACTTTAACACGTTATCAACATGAGTAAGAAAATAAGACAGTTGTTGTTGTTTTCATAGCGTGCTTCTTTTACAGGTACTTCGAGCTCCTTGACTAACGAGAAAGAATTACACAAGAAATCCGAAGCAGGAGAACCAACCACTGGTAAGAGGTTTCGCCACGCTAAAACCGTAAGACTCGGTATTAACGCAAGGGAACGTCGCAGAATGCACGACCTGAATGACGCCCTCGACGATCTACGTTCCATCATCCCGTACGCTCATTCTCCATCGGTGCGAAAATTGTCCAAAATCGCTACTCTTCTCCTGGCTAAGAACTATATCCTCATGCAGGCTAATGCCCTGGAAGAGATGCGTAGGATTATAGCGTACATGAACCAATCTGGTGTTCCCCTGCCCCCTGCGGCGGCGGCAGCGGCTGCCGTGGCCATACCCTCACCAGTCCCCGTGTCTGGAGCAGGCGTTTCGGTCACAAATTGTTGCAGCGTCGAGCCCTACACTTACGGTAGAACTCCAGGTCCTTCTTAAAACAATAGACGATGAAAGACAATTACGTTAATTCAGAGAGCTCGTCCTGGCAATATTAGAAGTAACCAAATTCGTTTGTGTATTTCAAAAATTCAGCTCTGATAAGTAATATTCATGCTATGTACATAGAATGTATACTTGTAGCGTTTATGCCTACAAATAATGCTCTTTAGAACAAAGTGAAATATGAAGTAAAACGTGTGTGTGTGTGTGTGTAAACTCCTTCAAAAAATTCAATAACTCCTGTTTCTTTCTAATTCCTCTTGTTTATAATTAGCTTTTCTTTCAAAGTTTTTTTTTTTTTTTTAATTGACGCGGGCCAGTAAATCTGTATTATACTTGTACACTTTTAAGTTAAAAGGAGATTTTACGTGTAAACCATAACGTCACAGTAAGTCGTCACTTATATGTGTAAAATTTACCGTTTTTAACATTCACTCTCAGATAGAAATAACAAACATTTCATTGACAAGCTAGAAAATACTGTTACAGTAACCATACGAAGTACTCCTCTGCTCAAGAGCTATTGTAATATTAGATTAAATAGAATTACAGTAATTCACTACTTTATCAAACGAATATTTTAGAACGTTCCTTTACATAAAGCTCCAAACTCTAACTTGTGTTTCCACCACAAGGGAAAGAAACGAGTGTGTAATTTGAGATCATGAGCAATCCCAGTTTCCGTGAAGATAAGGTTTCAAAAGCCGAGTTTTTCGTCGTGTAATTTTGCTATTCTTTACAGATATACTGTACCACCTGATACTGTCTATGTGCTATTGTATAAGAATGTTTTATGTGGTCAATAAAGTCCGTATTGCTTCAACAGATAAAGTTGGATTAATCTGGTAACACATACACACTAAACCCCACTAAATATTATTTGACATTCATAAAGTGAGATCATAAATGACAATAGTTAAATATTAAGGGTTATCCATGTTTTCATTTTTTTAACATGCTTGGAAAACGGTGGACTCATCAGATAGCCCGGTGTGGCTTTGCTATAAAAAAACACACATACTTTGAAAGACAAGATTTATCAACTCTTAACATTCGTAGAGTGTGAGGTGCACACTAAAGATGAACTTATAAGGGGCTCACACAATATGCGTTAGGCCTCTAAGTATAACATGCAAAAAATTGATATAAACATAAACTGAAATCATATAGAAAAGCATGGATAATTCGAGTACTTAAAGTACTCTGATTTACTGAGCCATAAGTGTGAGCAATTCTTCACTGGGTATTTGCGGACGTTTATTTGCGAAATGTGCCACTGTAAAGTCCCCGACATGTCTTTTTAAATTATCGAAAAAGACCCATTTTACCGAGATGACACGCTGAAAAATATTTGTTGAAAAAGTGTAGGTGAGTTTCACGGGAAGTATAATTTAAATATTTTAAGGCCCTAATGACAAGGGAGAGTGAGAAAACGTTGCGTTGCTTGTTGAAAATACATTTAGCAGAAATGTTAACAAAGTTTACAGAGAAGAAACAGAACTAGAAACATGATGTTTCAGCTACAAGTTCAGGGTTTTTTTTCATTAATGGTGATGCGATTTAGAGACTTGGGACTTGGTGATAATGTTATTAGTTCAACTAATTCGTCTAATCTAACCTCTTTACCGGAGGATTTTCTTTTCCAAGACTAAATCTGCACTCTCTTAGATTAGATTAATGTAATTACTAGAATTTTTGTTACTAAGGATATCGTAAATGGATGCATTTGCCTAAAACAAATACTCCCCCACATAAAGACAAGTAGCACCACATAGTTGTAAGTATCGTATGAAATCTTTCCGATATATTCAAAACGATTTTTCGGAATTTCTCTGAAGAAAATTTGCATTTGTTTTAGTAATTTGTGAACTACAAATTAAGCCTTTATTTAGGCGGAATTTGAAACACTGGGGAAGTAAGTCAGTAATAATCTCATTAAGCTAATAATTTAACAATTACAAAATCAGTTACACGGCTTTAGGCTAAAAATTACTTACGTAACATTATCTTGAACATTTTAATCAACGCATTTCGTATTGAGACGAATAAGGTAGAAAGAAAATTCAATAGAGAAACAGATTACTGACTCAAGAAAGCATGTCAACTCAATACTTGTATACAGAATCGGAAGTAACATACAGGCTTAAACTATTTTGAATATCTTAAGGGAATGACGTACGGGATGAAAATTTTGTTATGAAAAGATGTGGATGTCGGACTAGAGGAGTGATTTTAAGTATTAAAATGTTAAACCTTTAAGAGTTAAGTATCGGTTGGTAAATGTTTATTTCTAAACTACACCTTTTTAAAGTTATTTTTTGTGTGAGAGAATAACATTATTATCGGTGAAGAAACTACTTAATAAAATAGGTCACTGATCGTGTTCTGTAGTATATATAATCACTTAAACAGTTTACATGGTTTCACGAAATAGCTCACTGATCGTATTCTGTAGTATGTATAGTCACTTAAACAGTTAACAACGTTTCACGAAATAGCTCACTGATCGTATTCTGTAGTATGTATAGTCATTTAAACAGTTAACAACGTTTCACGAAATAGCTCATTAATCGTGTTTTGTAGCAAATATAGTCATTTAAACAGTTAACAACGTATCACACATCAAATATAGTCATTCAAAAGAGACTATATATGTATACGAAATACGTTACCTGAGAAATGGAAATTAGAAAATCAAATAAAATATTTTTAAAACATGATGTTCGGATTGAAAATCCATTTTACATTCTATAACAATTTAAAAAATTAAATTAATCCCATGGTCACTTCATCTATTGCAATACTTCAATGCATTAATATTAAAGGATAAGTAATATTTTAAGTATCATCCCAGTGTTAACTAATTACAATTTCAACAAGTTTCTAAAATGCTAATGTTATGGCGCTACTGGGCTAAAATATGATTGAGTTTTGTATGTAACGTAGCTAAAAATGTAGCTAATTATGACTCTGTGTCATAATTACTTGATATAAGGCGCCATCTATACAAAAATAACTTCTGAAAATGAAAATCGTAAAATTTGTCTTTCACATAATTTGGGAAGAACAATCAGTTATAATGCTGTAAATAACATTCATCCTTTCTTCTATATATACTGTTCTTAAGTCGTGTATTGCAATATTAATGTTTTCTTTCTTTTTGTTTGGCGATTTTTACACATTTATAAAGATTACCATCGCTTCTCCCACAAAGTATAGCACTATATGTATTTTTTCTTGAATATTTTCTTAATACAAACTTGGGTGCTTCTATCTGTCGTGATCGTTTCTTTATCTATATCAGACATTCATTACACTTGTAATTATCCATCTTCTCATGCTATAGACTTACCGTATAACTAACGTTATAGAAACTTATCAGAAATGTTCAGATTTTTTAAGCATCACATATTTACTAAAAACAGGCTGTTTATCGAAACTATCCATTCTCAAAAATATATGTTGTTTTGCTAATCGTCAAGTTTGCGTTTTCAAATAATAGTTTGTGAAGTCATCACGAAAGCATTTAAAATCGAATTCTGTTATTCGAATCGACCGGTATATGTGTTCAGCTTTTGATACAGAATCAATATCCGACCATTATCGCTGCTGATTAAGCCTGACTCTATTAAAAAGGTTGATACCCCAAACATATCTGTCCTCTAAGCTTAGAAAATTCGATTTAAGTTAGCCTGATAAACCAACTCGTCCCGTTTATTGTCGTCACCAAGATAAGCAAATGCACTATACGGTCAATAGCTTTTTGTTTGCAGTAACGTTTTATTTCACCCCTCATTTTACTTTCGTCTCAAACACATTATTTATCACCCATGATAACAACTGAGACCCACAGATTGTAGCTTTAGTCAAGTTTATTGATGTTGTTTCTAGCTAGATTAAGTGTGGGTTTTCATCAAAATCTCTTTTAACTCATCAGTTTTGTGTGTGTATGAGTTCAACCTATGACTTCCCTTAGATTATGTGCTGCGGACACACAAAGTGTGTGGATAAGAACTTAAACTAAATATTTATATAAATTATATGTGGTTAGCTTGAAAACTAATTGTATTAAAGTGAAACGAAAATCTTTCTCTCAGTACCAACTCTTTGAATGCTCAAAACCACTACGCTCATGCGCGAGTCGGTACAATTGAAACCAAATAAATGCACTTTCCTCGTGTAGATCAACGCAATTCTCAGCTAAATCAGACTTACTTCGATCAAATTATTCTAAACTTGGAAATTTCCATTTAATACTACTTATTATTACCAAGGAACAATTTTAAAAGTGAATTTGACTATAAGTGTAGGTGTTTATGTTTTCTCATAGCAAAACCACACCGGGCTAACTGCTGTATCTACCGAGGGAAATCAAATCGCTGATTTTAAGGTTGTAAATCCGAAGACTGATCACTGTCCCAGCTGGAGACTAATTACAAGTAAAATAAAAACTCATCTTTACTCAAACAAAATAAAAATCGCCCTTCTGCTAGTGAACTCGAATAGAGTGACAATGAACTTAGATCAAATAATAAACACACATTTTTCAAATAATGAACTCTGTATACTTCTGAACGGAATTAAAGTTATTCAGTCCAAGCATAGTTTTCTTAGGAAAAGATGTTTTAGACATATTTAATTTTAAGAACTGTAAGCAAGAGCGTAATAACGTATCAATTACAATACATCTGCTACATCTACTGCCGACGAGGCCTTCGCACAATACCAGGGCTAAAAAAGCCGAGGCTCGGCATGGCCAGATGGTTAAGGCACTCGACTCGTAATCCGAGGGTCTCGGGTTCGAATCCCCGCAGCACCAAACATGCTCGCCTTTTCAGCCGTGGAGGCGTTATAATGTAACGGTCAGTCCCACTATTCGTTTGTAAAAAAGTAGCCCAAGAGTTGGCGGTGGGTGGTGATGACTAGCTGCCTTTCCTCTACTCTTACACTGCTAAATTAGAGACAGCTAGCGCAGATAGCCCTCGAATAGCTTTACGCGAGATTCAAAACAAACCGAACAAAAGCCGACTGGAATACAACATAAATGATAACGATAGCTAAAAGCAAGACTTTTGTGTAAAGTTAAGTAATTAATTAGGTTTAATTCTAAAGTGTTTGCCAACAGTGATGTTAGTTTAATGTTTGTGTGCTTGTACATGTTCTTAGGCCAACCACTAGAAAAATAAACTGTTCATTCCCGTTAAACAACTTAGAAAAAGTTGTGAACTTGTAAAGAATAAAACACAGTTAGAGTAAGGGCCAAGTAAATGACTTTTATTAATAAAACACGTCATGTGTATGTGTTTTCTTATAGCAAAGCCACATCGGGCTAGCTGCTGAGTTCACCGAAGGGAACCAAACTCCTGATTTTAGCGTTGTAAATCCGTAGACTTACCGCTGTACCAGCAGGAAACAAAACACGTCATATTTAAAACACAGTTCAAACTAATTAGTCCTCCGCTAGTACAGCGGTATGTCTACGGATTTATAACACTAAAATCAGAGGTTCGATTCCCCCGCTGTGGACTCAGCAGATAGCCCGTAGTGGCTTTTCTATAAAAAAAAAAACACACGTGTGCTCCAATTGATTATTAAATAACCTATAATATCTCGGAAAGGCAAATTTCAAGTTCAGTAGTAATTGAACAAGATTTCTCTCATTATATTAAATATTATCTTATATTATGGTAATAATTTAACGAAATTTTCCAGTTTATAGTACTTATTATTATAATTACAAAATTAATTATGTTTTCCCAAAGGCAAAATTTTTTAACTTCTATCGTAATATTATGTTTTAAGGTTTTCATATATATTTAATTTTTCTACGTCTAACAAATTTCACCCACAATAAGAAGATTATTTAAACAAGGAACAAATGAATTTATAACACTAAACATGTATCTTTTTTATATTTAATTAGACACTCAACGTTTCGCTTCACAGCTTCTTCAGGGGCTCTACTAAAACACAAACCGAAACTGAGAGAACGAAGCTTTGAACGGTTCAAATCAGATCGTTCATGTGTAGTATTAATGTGTTTTCTATGTTTACCAATGTCTACTACAGAAATCAAATGACGGTAATTTTTATCATTGTTTAAAATGTCAATTGTTTTTCATTTTACCGCGACAGTAAGAAAATATGTCGGTATATTTTACGTTCTGATACATTTGAGAGTCTAGAAATATATTATCACACTTGTTTTCTGTTTTCTCGTATAATCGAGAAGTTGCATTGAATTAAATGTTTAAATGTCTTTGAAATTAATTTTAATATCCGCTCTGTATTTTCGTCAAGCATTAGAAAAGGTGTATCTGTTAAACTCCTAATAAGCAGATAAGTTAATGACCCTGTTGAACGTTCCTTATTAACATACTGTTTGTTTTTTTTAATTTCGTGCAAAGCTACATGAGTACTATCTGCGATAGCCGTCCCTAATTTAGCAGTGTAAAACTAGAGGGAAGGCAGATGGTCGTCACCACCCACAGCCAACTCTTGGGCTACTCTTTTACCAACGAATAGTGGGATTAACCGTAACATTATAACGTCCCCACGGCTGAAAGGGCGAGCATGTTTGGTGTGACGGGGATTCAAACCCGCGACCCTTGGATTACGAGTCGAGCGCCTTAGCTACCTGGATATGCCGAACCGATCAACGTACTGAAAGCACAATTTGTTACCCTAGGTTTTGTTTGTATTGTTATACTGTTTTTAGTCAACGTCTGCATATTTTGCTATCTGTTCTCTGATACTACGGGTTTCCACAAACATACCGCTATGTCACGGAGGAAACTGTTACAATTGATTAATAGATAGTTATCTGTATATAAAAATGGTCTTAGGTATAGACTATAATATTAATTTATACCTACAAATAAAACCAATAATCGTTGAGCTGGATTTTATATTAATTTGTTTATATAATAAAGATATCTTTAAAATATCCAACTCAAAATCTTTATTTAAAGTAAGGCAGTTTTAAACTAATGAAAAAATTGCAACAAAAAGAAACTGATCTTTTTCAACAGCTATTCTAGAATTTTCTCGATTCACATCAATATTATAAAGATAATGAATGAAATTAGAGAGAATTACTTGGTTGGATTCGTTTTATCGTTGTTTCGTCACGTTGGTTTACATTGAGTAAAAACTTCGAAAGTTGAAACTTTTTCTGGTTCTTAATAAACATATACTAAATAAATAAAAAAGAATTGTCTCAAATACGTTACTAATAATTTAGATACAAATATAGCACTATTAAGTTTGTAATTTCATACAATAAAGTTGGTTCAAAGTATAGAGAACGCAATCTATGTCCACTTTTAGTATATTCTCTAAGAAACAGAAACTGGAATTTCGTTTGACTATGATCAAACCTATCCCGCTCAGTATACAATACAGCACAACCAGCAGTTGAAATGTACCCAATATTCCTAGCGGGCTCCCTATCAGTCTTGTGCACGCGCCAATGGATGGCAGTTACTGATGCTGATAGTGTGGGTTTCTCACCGCCAGTGCACGAGACCTCAGGGGACAGATTAAAGCGTGCACAGGACACTGTGGTTACATGATTACATCCTTGCTACACTTTAATTGGAGTTTTCGACCGTTGGGAATTCTGGGATTGCTCTGCCTCTATCCTCCGGCAATTTGTACCACTTGTCTCTCCGAGCCTGCAGAATGACACAGTTTCTGTACCTTTTCTGCTGAAAAATCAACCAAGCCTGCGAGCAGAGTTTGAAATACGAGGTGAAGTTAGAGTCCTCATTATATGTAAAATAGAACATGGAGTTCAATCTTTACGAACCGAATGTCAAAACACCGTTACTGTAATAGTACAATAAGTACATTATCTAATCTTAACATTTTCTGGGAAAATCAGCCCAAGGTCTTAATTCTTATTAACCAGATGAGAAAAGAACGTAAAATGTTAATTCGAGTGATAAACTGTTGGTAAGAAAATCATCTTGTGTAATATTATTAAACTGTTTTGATAAGAAAACCCAGTTAGTTTTTATTTCATAATATGGTTTGTTTGTTTTGAATTTCGCGCAAAGCTACTCGAGTGCTATCTGTGCTAGCCGTCCCTAATTTAGCAGTGTAAGACTAGAGGAAAGGCAGCTAGTCATCACCACCCACCGCCAACTCTTGGGCTACTCTTTCAGTGACGAATAGTGGGAATGACCGTCACATTATAACGCCCCCACAGCTGAAAGGGCGGCCATCTTCGATGCTACCGGGATTCGAACCCGCTACCCTAGGATTACAAGTCCAACGCCTTAACATGCTTGGCCATGCCGGGCCCATTATGGTTTGTCATGGAGCTTGCTGTTTTATATTATACACACACGCACACATACAAAATTAACTGAAATCTCACGCAAATAAATGTCACTTCTATCCCATCAAACTTTCTGGTAACAGCTACACGCGCAGATAGCCCTCATATAGTTTTGCGCGAAATTCAAAACAAACCAAACATCTATACATAAAACCATCATCTGGAACACAATATTGTTACAATATATTTTAAGTTTCATGATATATAAAAATACTTGAGCAATTACCCACAAAGCTTTAGGATTATGTTAAACTAGAAATAAGAATAACCAGAAACTATCTAGAATGGTGACTCAGCGACTCGGTTTACGTGACGTTTCATCTCATGAAACCGTTACTTGAATTTATTTTCGTGTAGAAAGAAATAAAAACCGGTTTAGTTTTGGGCACCTTATATAATACACAACTTTGTATCAAACCAGCATTAACAAAACTTACTAATTTATTCGATCGAAACAGTGGATGACGTTTCTTCAAATATATTTTTAAATGGATGTAGGAAACGTTATATAATAATTACCCTCGTATCACTTCTCAACGTACACATTCAAATACAATTATGCATGGCCAAGTACATTTTGTTCAATATAATTACAATCAGAATGTGGTTATTAACAAACATATGTATTAAAGAACTAAGGGGGAACAGGTCCCGCTAGAGAAATGTCGATAACCACAGGTCTTATTCTGAAAAGAGTGGACGAATTGTACTGCTACACTTATGTCACTTTATCACAAACTGACTTTTATTGTATACTCCTTTTTTATCTCCGCAACACGAGACTAAAATCTGAACAAATTTCCTGTCAATGCTAAGGACATTACAAGAATCAATGACCGTTGTCCAGAACAGATGATGTTTGAAGAAACTTAATTTAGAGACAGACTTGATGTGCTTATAGAGAATTAAATGAATTCACCTACACGAGTACTTTTCAAACAAGAGGGCCTTACCTAACACAGGGCCCGGGCATGGCCAGGTGGTTAAGGCGCTCGACTCGTAATCTGAGGGTCGTGGGTTCAAATTCCTGTCATATTAAACATGCTTTTTTTCAGCCGTGGGGGCGTTATAATGTGATGGTCAATCCCACTATTCGTTGATAAAATAGTAGCCAAAGAGGTAGAGGTAGGTGGTGATGACGATCTGCCTTCCATCTACACTGTTTTTCACTGCTAAATTATGGACAGCTAACGTAGATAGCCCTCTTGTAGCTTTGCGCGAAATTAAAAAAAAATAAAACAATATCTAATACAATGCAACCCAACTGTGCCTAGGGGTTAGAATGCTATGATATGAAAACAATAGGTGGTAAAGTGTGTTTTAATTGCCTTACAGATGCACGTTGTAACAATGTAAGTTGTAACGTTGTAAGTGATGAATAAACAAAAGAAATGTGCAGGGAATCAAAACTCGTGGATCAAAAAGTGTATGCAATATGATTGTCCAGTGTGCGGTTACCAACAGTATTTTGTCATTCCTCGTGTTATTTCATTAAGAAAAAATGCACTGCGTTTGTTTTTAAGCAAAGGAAACTGACCGTAATACGTTGTTTGCAAAAAATGTTTAGGCTTAGATGCCATAGAGTACTTAGGTCCGCCAAGTAGCCGCGAGGATTTTGTTCCGCTGGATTCCACTGTTCCTTGTCGTTTACTGCGCGTCAGAAAAGACAGCTACTTCGGCCGACGTGATTGCCAAAGGGGAAGTATTCAATGTAATTCAAATTAGTTTATTCGACATGGTAGAATAAAATCACGCACGTATATAGTATAGATATATATAAAGCAAACAACACTAAATATATACTGAAACACGTTTCTCTCATTATGCCTTTTTTGTTCATGTTTCTAGTTTGAAAATATTTATTTCAATTAGTCGACGGAGGAAGTCTCTTTTGTTTGTGAAATTCTCTCAAAAGAAAGAAACATTTTGTTCCTAATACGTTCTCTTCCTTAAAATGATCATTCAACTCATACCAAGACTAACTAATCGATATTAATACTGGTGTGAGCTTTTAGAAATTGTGAAAATATTAAAATTTTTTACTGTAACGTATTTTTTAAAATAAACATTTTGATATAGAATTTTAACGTTCACGAGGTACAGAACGTGACAGATAAACAGATGTTTGACTATTACATATATATATATATATACATATATATATGCTTACGATTAATATATTGAAAATATCCTTGTTGTTGCTGTTATGAAAATATGTTGTCTCTCCAGCATAGATAGTACAAAAAATGGGCTTTAATATTCGTATATTTTTTGTTTTATATGCAGCACAATGATACACAATGTGCCATCTGTTCTCTACTCACCCTGGTTATCGAAACCAAATTTCTTGCGTTATAAACCCTTGGACTTATTGAACTATTGGAAGCAATTGTATACCATTATTTTGTATTCTCACACAAATATTTTTGATGCATCAATCTATATTTGATTCTAAAATATAAATATACAACATGGGTGTGCAGTGTCCAGAACAGTCAAGTCTATGCAACAAGGATGTATAGTGTTTAGGACAGTCATATCTATACAAAATGAAGGATGCTGTTCAAGACAGTTGCATGTATACAACAAGAATGTGCAGTGTTCAGGACAGTCACACTAACTACTTAGTTTTTAGTGACAAATAGGACTCACTGATTGTTTTGGCATAGAATCTCACAGAATGTTTCTGAGTTTCCTTGTTTTCTCAAGTACAAATTTGTAGCTCATAACTCCAGCTCTTAAATGATTTGAGATCTGATTACAGCCGAGAGTACTAAAGATTCCTTCTTGTTGGAGGTTATCAGAAAGCGGATTCATTTGTCAAAAACTAGTGATGTAACTTCAACCTCGTGGTGTAACTCTTATTCTTTTTATAAATTATAAACAAAATTATTGTAGGTTTGTATGTGTTACACAATTACATCCCTTTCTATAAACAAACCTATCAATCAGTGTTATTAGGCTATTCCTTAATGGAAACATTTCTTTGTTCTACAAATGCTGTTATATGGGTGATTGACAGTTACCAGATACTTTATATAAAATGTGATAATTAACTTTGATATGTGTGTAAATTAAGTTCACAGCTTCGAAACTTGGACAATCATAGCAACTGGCGTTTAAACTTGGCAAATAGGACAAAGGTCACAGTTCAAAGCGTATTTTTTTTTTCCATTTATCCATGGTACTGACAATATTACATGAATATTCAAATATTTTAACACACAAAATATGTTTAGCTCTTTATACTCACGTGAAGAACTCAGTCGTAAATTTTGTGATAAAAGATGAGGTACGTGCATTTCCAGATTAAAGATGGCAGAGTTCTAAATTATTATCACCGTATCTGTTTACATTGAGTAACATTTTTTGTAAGGTTGGTGCCCATTTTAATCCGAGTCTCCTCATAAGTATACTGTCTAAATCATGGATTAAAGGATCTATTGAAAATTATACACCTAAGCCTACCAATCACGTGCTCCGTAATCGCAAAATAACATTTCAAAACATCACGTACACACTTCTGTGACTTCCAAGTAATTACAATCAGAACTTTCGTGATTTGCTTAGAATTTTTTATATGGTCTGGATATGTCAGTGCTATAGTTTTAAGAAACAATGTAACACGATGAACTGAGGTAAAGAGTTACAAAACTGTAGGGTTAGTTCATACTCTAGCGAAAAGTAAAAATAAACGAATGGAGAAGATTGCCCTAAAATGATTTTTTTTTGTAAATAATTGTCTAAAGGCATTATAAGTATTTTCATTTTTAAAAGTATTTTAAGAAGAGATACAGGGGTCCCTCGCTTTATCAAAGAGCTCATTTGACTGAAAAACCTCTAATTTTGGAACTATCTGTTAACATGGAGTAATTCTAATAACACATTCTCTCAAACCATTCTTAAAGCAACAGAAGCTGGGGAGACACCAGCATTAAGCAAGACCACATTTTTGTTTGCTTTTCACACATGCTTATTCCACCATGTTACATGGACAGGGAACCAAGCGTACTAAATCTTTTGTCACTAGGACCACACGTGCCTCGCGTTATACAATGGTACTCGCCGATATGGACACGTGATTCCACATAAACAGTTTTAGTTAACTACGCGCCATCTGTCGTTCTTTGCTAACTTAGTTGAAAGTGACTACACAGCACAACAGTGAAACACCTAATTCATCTGGGACAGCAACTAAAATATGGTGTACAAGTTCAAACGAATGTTTATATTCGGTATAGAATGACACTGTAGCATGAGAGAGCTAGACAGTAAGCAAAACTAGGCAACAAACAATCTCGCGAAGACATCTTCGGATCTCGTGATGACGTGAAACCCACTTGAAATGAAAATGTATCTCAAGATGGTTGGTGTGGGTATTAAAACTTTTATTATAATAAACTATAGAACCTTATTCTAATAAAAGTTTTAATACCTATACCAGCCGTCTTGAGATACAGCCTTATGATATGATTTGACTAAAAATTAAGTGAACTCCTTGAAAATGCACAGTAATTGATTTTATCAAATTAGAAATAGAAACTTTGATAGATTGTTTAGGTAGAGTATTCATGATGAAACTTTGTAGAACGGAAGGCAACTGCCTTCAAGTCAGTGAAGACGAAAGGCGGAAGACTTTCGAAACGTCGTCCTCTACACTTGTGTCTCCATAAGAGGCAATTGCTGTCCATTCAAGAAATGGAAACATTTTAGTTAAAGTCACCTGCCTGTTTTAACTGACGCGTGTGACTTACACGGTTTTATGTATTATAAAAAATCGTCAATGGGCTGCAGTCGCGTGTTGAACTGACTTTACTAAGGTACGTCATTTATTTTCTCTAGTGGCTTTATCATGCCTACTACGGTCGTGGCCCGGCATGGCCAAGCGCGTTGAGGCGTGTGCTTCGTAATCCGAGGGTCGCGGATTCGCGCCCGAGTCGTGTCAAACATGCTCGCCCTCCCAGCCGTGGGGGCGTTATAATGTGACGGTCAATCCCACTATTCGTTGGTAAAAGAGTAGCCCAAGAGTTGGCGGTGGGTGGTGATGACTAGCTGCCTTCCCTCTAGTCTTACACTGCTAAATTAGGGACGGCTAGCACAGATAGCCCTCGAGTAGCTTTGTGCGAAATTCAAGAAACAAAACAAACAAACAAACTACGGTCGTTTTGTAAGAAGACAATGAGCGACCTCTAATCAAAGGAAAGAGGCTTTTTTAAGTTTATCATTAAATAAAAACGGTGTATTAAAACATTTTTTTCCAGCTTACGATCTCTAACAATCACGAACTTCCAAAAATGATTGACTTTTCTGTACCTGAACACCGTTTTAAAAGTTTCGTTATCCATTACAGAAACATTAGCATGTTATAAACATGTAATTAAATGATGTGAATATGTGTCTTCTTCTACTGTTTGTCATTCCAAACTGTATGGTAATATCGATAACCATTTCGTCTGTAAATCTATAAAGTAAATATACGGATTACAATGCTCAAGTCAGGGGTTCGATTCTTGTCGGTGGACTCGGAAGATAGCTCGATGTGGCTTTGCTGTAAGAAAACACACACACACACACATACACGTTTGTAAATCACAGAAGAACAAAGTATTTCCACGAACCTCCAATTTTTATCCGTAAAGCCCTCCTTCCCCCAGTGGCACAGTGTAATGTCTATGGAACTACAACGCTAGATTCCGGGTTTCGATACACGTGGTGGGCAAAACAAAGATAGCCCATTGGATTGCTTTACGCTTAACTTCAAACTAATACAGTATTATTAATATATAATAGTACGTAATAGAAATTGAACCAAACAAATGTAAACCGTTAGGGTAAAAATGTTGAGTAACTGCTATTTGTGCTAAAATTATGCCGTAAACAGTGCTTAAGTCACTTAAAAATAAAATCTTAAAGATAATAACTGTAAGAAACAATTACCAGAAATTATGTATTTCATTGTTAACGACCAGTAAGATAACTTGTGTTGCTGAAAATTAATAATTCGTTTAATTGTGAGTTTGATCTGAAGAGTAGAAAACGTCCATTCTTCCGCGAGACTATTTTTGTCTGTTTTTTGTTGACGCGCAAAGTTTTGTAACGGACTTTGTGTTTTGTCTACAGTGAAGAATAGAGCCCCATATTTTAGCATTTTAAGTACGTAAAGCTACCATTAACCCATTGGGAATTTATTCTATGGAAACAATATGTTTTTAATATTTAATTTACTTTTGAATTTGCAATGATTCGAATATACCAAATACTTTAAAGAGACAATAAAGAGTTTCAAGTTATCCAAACAAAAGCCAAAATTTCAATGTTTTTTAAAGAGAAGTAATTTTTCTCTAATTTTAAATATTGTATTTAAAGTGTTACTTACAGAAAGCAATAATGTTTTTCCACTTTAAACCTAAATGGCAGAATTACTGCTTTTCGAGGGGGACAGACTTTCTTTTTTCTTTTTAACCTCGGTTTCAAAATTGGTAGCTTTGAAGAGATGTAATAGCGCTGCACTTTAAAACCTTAAACAGAGATAATATTTATCTGTCTTACAGAGTTAAACACTTGTTTGTTTAAACTTTTGTGCAAAGCTACATAAGGCATCTTTACTTCTTAAGAGGAAAAGCGGATGGTCAGCTGGATGTACCACCAACTCTTACGCTGCTTTTATCTCACCAAATAGTAGAAATTTACTAGTGATCTTAAAGCGCATTCAGGACTTTTGAATACGAACCACGAACACTTATATTCACAGTTTAGGCATGTACCACGTCTGTCCCAAGCTAAGTGATAAAGTTATTGATTTTAAAAGGAAACAAATTTCTGCTACTTTAAACAATGGTCAGCGATAATTCACTGAATAACAGGGCTAAAATCTTGGTCTTGAATCACCGCAGCGGACAGATCACAGAGAGCCTAAAATCTGCGGCTTTACGTCAAAGCACTAATGAAAACAAACTTCAAATATTAAAGTAACCGCTTTTAAACAAAGCAAAACTAAATACTAAAGCAATCGATTTTAAAGAGAGCAAAACTAAGTACTAAAGTAACTGTTTATAAAGAGAACAAAACTAAGTATTAAAGTAACAGTTTTTAAACAAAGCAAAACTAAATACTAAAGTAAGTGTTTTGAAGAGAACAAAACTAAATATTAAAGTAACCGTTTTTAAACAAAGCAAAACTGTATACTAAAGTAGCCGTTTTTAAAGAGAGCAAAACTGAATACTAAAGTAAGCGATTTTAAACAAAGCAAAACTAAATATTAAATTAACAGATTTTAAAGAGAGTCCATCTAGTGATAGTAAATTTGGACGATAAATCGTTATTTGTATAAATGTTTTATTTAGATTTTTCTTGTATACTTACGATCTTCAAATTGGAGAAGATAGTGGCCGATCTTTTTAACTTCGAAATACTAAACTTATTGGCTTTCAATAAAGGCAGTATGTCTTACATGTTTGTTCTTTATTATGCACAGAGCTCAACAAAGGATTATCTATGCTCCGCCTAACGTGGGTATCAAAACTCGATTTTTTTGCTTTATAAGCCCCACTGGTGATGTAGTCTTATGACTGTGGAATATTATTTAGCTTAAAGAAAGTGTTTAACTAGTTTACGAATATTGATGTATTGTTTGTTTGAAGTTAAACATAAAGCTACGCAATGGGCTATTTATGCTCTGCCCACCACGAGTATAGAAACATAATTTTTAGTGTTGTATGTTAGCGGGCATAACGCTGTGCCATACTGATTACACTAGTGATTTTAAAATACTTTGAAAATTTCATGCTTTTTTATGTAAATAAAGATAGACCTCGATCTAAGATTGGTGTTGTGGTATTTAATTCTCAAAGTACTATATATCTAATAAGAAACGTCAATCGTTTCGAATGGCTGCACAGTTTGGTTTAAATCATAGCTGGCGATATAGGAAATAAACGTGCAATTGATCCTCTTAAAAAGAATAATCATTGTTAGGTGATTAAATAAAATTACAAATATAGCTTTCAGAGCCTCTTTATCTTGAATCTAGAAGAAATAGATGATGTTAAATATATATATGTATATGCTGATCTAAAGCCCATCATTTTCTTGTATACATTAGTGATATTATTACAAGCTTTGAGTGAGAAAGAAAAGACTTCGCTTCCTCTTCGGGTCTGTTTCAATAATCTACAAACCATCCCCGGAACCAATTAATTCCCTTTCAGAAAATTCCTTTTACTTCCTTATCTCAGTGTTACCGCAAACGGAACCGACAAGAGAAGAAAGAGCGTCCGGAAACTAGCGCTTGGTTCGCTTCAGTAAGCGATCACTGCTCAGCACTTGGTTCTGGCCGCGGACCCTGAACGTTCCTGCGGATTATCTATGAGGATAATTTGAATCTGCCTTTTTCCCCAGCTCTGTCTCTGTTCCACTCCTTTCCAGCCCAAGTTAGACATGACACTTTCATCCATATATTTATGAAGTAAGCTCCTTATCAAATTATCCACGCCTATGAATGCGACTGGCTGGATCCGTTTGAAAAGGAGATATATTTAAGCTTACATCCAACCATGATGGGTGTTTGCTGATGTATATGTCATTCGAATTTGTCACTCGTACGGTTCTTCTTCTCTGAAAGAAAACTGAAATGTCACTTGTAACTGCGTGACAAATACGTGACCATGGCCAGGATACATTTGTGGTATAAAACTCTCCAGAATGAAGACGTGTATTGTTAAAGAAAAACCTTAAAAAGGAAACTTTTGGATGGATTGTGTGGTTAAAAGAAACACAATGTACCAATAATACTTAGTCACAATACTTTCTTTTTTTCTTCTTTTCGGGCTTACGAGATCAAACACTGAACAACAGTAACTATCTTCACATATATATGTTATTGATCGTAAGAAAGACGTTTCTGTTCAGCAAATTTATTTGTATATTTTATAGTTTTCGCACACAGCTTCACAAAGACTAAAAGAAAAGCAGCTATTCAGTAGTACCCACCGTCAACTCTTAGGCTACTTTTGTCTACTCATTGGTAGGCTTTGTCTGTCACTCCTACGACGATCTCAACAGCTCCAAAGTGCGGAACGTGTTTTGTTATGACAATGGGTTTCAAACCGTAAGTCCTCGGATTCATAGTTTGATCGTGTTAACAGATAGGTGAGATACGGCTCGAGCTGTACACAAAAATTAAATCTTAATAATTCGATTTTATTGTCTTATTTCAAATCCGATTTTTTATCTCAATGAGAAATTCATTTTTGGTTTGAATTTCGCGCAAAGCTTCACGAGGGCTATCTGCGCTCGCTGTTCCTAATTTTGCAGTGTAAAACTAGAGGAAGGCAACTAGTCATCACCACCTACCGCCAACTCTTGGGCTACTCTTTTACTATACTGATATTGACCGCCACATTATAATGACCCCACGGATGAAAGAGCGAGCATGTTTAGTGTGATAATGATTCAAAACGTGGAAAACATTCACTTGTTACATTTTGTTCTTGTATTCCTTTACTTTTCATAATTTCAATTTTATTCTTCAAAGTTTTGTCTAAAGTTTTAATTTTTTAGTAGGAAACATTTAAATGAAGTTCCACAGAATTATTGTTTAAAATTCCTGTCTTTAGTTTTTAAAATTGCTCGTGAATTTTTATTTGTTATTGAAAAATTGTAGTACATACCAACTGATAAAACAACAATGAAGCTTTCAAACTGATATAGATTTTCAAAAACATTCTACATTTAATTTAAGAATCCTATATTAATTCACATTGTGTTTGATTAAATCCTTTTGTCTTTGAACTATTCTAACAGTTTTGAAACTAGCAGGAGCAAACTTATCTAAATGGCGTTATTTATTGCCCTTATTTATTAAAGATCTAAATGGGAAGTTAAAATGTACTTGAAAGATCACTCACTCGTGATGAGGTAGCCACGGTCTATGAACTCGAATTTAGCTCTGGAGTTTGCACTCATGGCCGCCATTTTTAAACTGTATTCATGCCTCCAATACTAGCTAGTTGGACCAATTTGATGCATTAGTATACCTGAAGCGAGTTTCTTAACAGTTTTTTTTTTTCTTCAAGGTGTTGTTATAGAAGTAATTGGGGATAGTGTAGGATATTAACAGGTACTCCTGGGTTTCTGTGAATGGGCCTTTGAACCCTGCAACTGAACCTGAATATTTCATGCTTGTGAATTAAAAACAATTTAAATGACGCTGTAATTTGAAGACTCAGCATAGAAAAAGAAATTTTTGGAGCGAAAGATATTCTAGGAACTTTAGAAGCAACGAAATATTGGAGCTAGCCAAGACAGCATAAAAAAGGAGACGATCTATCACGTAAAACAAATTACTAATGTTTCTTTATCTTCATTTGTCCATTACTAGCTCGCATCAGAATAAAATGTATGAGTCATGTAAAGTTATTAAAAGGTGAGTGAAATCTGATTATCAAGAGAATATGCAGATCTTGTAAATAAGAGAATAAATGAAAACAAGGGGCATAAAAACATGATGGAAACAATGACTAAAGATCAAGAAACAACAACAGTTACCACAGAAAATAATAGAAAATGGTTAATATAAGGAAAATAAATATTTAAAAGTGGAGTTACAGACCTTTATTGGCTGCTCAAATTAACGAAAACGGATACATTGCTGACTTAAATTGGAAAAACGTACCAATATAACACGCTAATTCGATTAGGTTCATGAAGACCAGAAAACCGTCTGACCCTGACAAAATCGTGTTAGGCGATGTTTTGAAATGATGCGTGAGAAAACTGTTTCAAAGACAATTATTTGTTTTGAATTTCGCGCAAAGCTACTCCAGGGCTATCTGCGCTAGACGTCCCTAATTTAGCAGTATAAAGCTAGAGGGAAGGCAGCTAGTTATCGTCACACACCGCCATCTTTTAACAACGAATAGTGGGATTGACCGTCACACTATAACGCCCCCACGGCTGAAAGGGCGAGCATGTTCGGTGCGGCGGGGATTCGAACTCGCGACCCTCGGATTACGAGTCGAATGCCTTAACCTACCTGGCCATGCCGGGCCCTTCAAAGACAAATGGCAATTCTATGTACTTGATGTATCCTACCTAAAACAGTACCAAAAGATTGAAATATTGCAGATGTGCTTCTAAAAGAATGAAAACAAGAAGGATGCACTTAGTTTATTGTCTTACAGTAATAAAAGAATAACCCATATTTTTGATGAATGTTCAACCCCTCATCCAAATAAAACATTAACTTCAGTATTTGCTGTTTATCAGCCATTAAACAAATATCAGAAACGACAAATTAATACAAACATAATTAGATATAACGTTTAGAGACACTGTAACAGCTTTTGATTCTGTCTAGAGAACAGTAATAACGAATGTGGTCATGACTCAATATGCACATAAACAGATTTTGAAAGAATCTGTTTCTTCGCTTTCAAATTTCGCGCACAGCTACTTTGCGCTAGCTGTCCCCAATTTAGCAGTGATATGCTAGAAGGAAGGCAGCTAGTCAACACCCCCTTTCATCAATTCTTGGATTTACTCTTTTACCAACGAATAGTGTGGTTGACCTTCACATAATAACGAACGAGATCAAGGAAATTGATAAGTATTTAAATTTAAGACAAGATATTATTTTTAATTGGTATTAAAAAAAGAAACTTCAAAGACGGATAAGAATCATCTGAACAGTGATTTGAAACTTGGGCTCTATTCTATGTGAAAAATAAATGCAATTGTCAACGCAGAAAAGGTTTAATTAATAGATGATATTACTAATGGCATATGGACGTGAAGCCTGCTAACTGATTGAATAAAGAGAGTATTACAAGTAACTCAAAGAAGCATGAAAAGAACTATTTAAGCTAGTATGTTTTGTATCGTTGTTTTACTGAGAATCAAAGTTAGTATGTTTTGTATCATTGTTCTGTTGACAGTCAAAGTTAGTATGTTTTGTATCGTTGTTTTACTGAGAATCAAAGTTAGTATGTTTTGTATCATTGTTCTGTTGACAGTCAAAGTTAGTATGTTTTGTATCATTGTTCTGTTGACAGTCAAAGTTAGTATGTTTTGTATCATTGTTCTGTTGACAGTCAAAGTTAGTATGTTTTGTATCATTGTTCTGTTGACAGTCAAAGTTAGTATGTTTTGTATCATTGTTCTGTTGAGAGTCAAAGTCAGTATGTTTTGTATCATTGTTCTGTTGAGAGTCAAAGTTAGTATGTTTTTTATCATTGTTCTGTTGAGAGTCAAAGCTAGTATATTTTGTATCATTGTTCTGTTGAGAGTCAAAGTTAGTATGTTTTGTATCATTGTCTCTTGTTGAACTGCATTCTCAATTTTTTATGTATTTATCCAGAGATGATTTAAGTTGATTAGTCGTTAAAATTCTTGTAAAGATGCTATTTTCCCGTCTAGGTCATTTGGTTTTTGTCATTCTTTCTTCCTATTAAACTTTAAACTGCTGGTTGCAGCAAAACTTACAAGAGGTGCTTGAATCACACTCTTAAACACCATTTTTTAAGTCAAAGAACAGTAAGTTTTTTTTTGCTATAAAAATCAATAATATGTTCGCATTTGTTTCTTTTGTTAATTCTTAATTCGTATGTTTTTCGTTTTTGTTATGTTTAAATTTACAAAGTATGTGAATGACGTATGCACCTTATTGGTTGTTTACTGTAGTGAACTCGGTCGGATCATCTTGTCCATTCAGACAGGCTTGAAACAGCACTTTTCATTTTTGTCACTTTATATCCTATACCCCAATTCTGATCAACGACTGGTCTATTAATAGTCAATTTGTTTCTGGTGCATTCCCGTTACACCTCAAAAAATTGTTTCCAGTCTTTTCATCTTGAAAATTTAATGTTATCTAAATTCATCTTCGTCTTGGCACTTGTGGTATGGATTACATTTTATACGAAATCAAATAATTAATTAATGGGGGTTTAAGCCATTTTCCATCAACAATAAATTAATCTAAAATAATTTAGATGTTTTAATAATGTTACAACATAAATAGATGTTGGACTTTTGTTTTTTTATTCTAACCAAAGATAAACTCGAAAGGGAAATCTTTGACATAGAGGCCTAATGGTTTCTTTTGATTGGCTGTACCCTCTTCTGTGGACTGCAGTTTCGCTTATTCAAAGCTCATCAGCATAGTTTATGAAGCTTAATGGCATTTCTTTGGTTTACCAATTCAGGCTGAGCTGTTGAGCTTTGAATAGATGAAACTACAGTCCACAGAAGAGGATACAGCCAATCAAAAGAAAGCATTAGGCCTATATATATATATATATCAATTATCAACTGCCTTATTTTTCGAACTTATGGATCTATTCCCAAGAAGATAACATAAGCTCATGAAATGTTATTTATATCCTTGGTTCTTGATTTATCATACTCTTTACGTTATAAGTATTTATTTCATACTGTCCAATTTTCCTGGAATTCAAAGGTGTTTTTTTTCTGTGTGTATAAGGATAACAACATGCATTTCTTTTGAAAATATACGTATTATTACAAAGAGAATTTTCGGTAGTGTGTTTTACATGCTAAATAGTTGCCATGGGCTACTCCTTCATCATTTCTGATGAAGAACGCAACGTCGAACCCGAAAAGTCATTTTCGAAACCGGAGTGAAAACAGAAGCATGTCATAGAAAGCGATTTATTAAATCAGATACAAACCACATGAAAGAAAGAAATGCTTAGGCGATCTTCTGTAAGGAAAGATGGACACAAATGGTACACACACCATAATGGTATATCTTAAGAGTATCGAATCTCGAATTTTCGCGTTAAAACTCCTGGTCTTACGAAGGGATTAAGAGAATGGAAGAGCGTTACATCAAGATATCTAATTATTATAACAACATTGTGAATTTTAGTTGTAACACAAGATATCTAATTATTATAACAACATTGCGAATTTTAGTTGTAACACAAGATATCTAATTATTATAACAACATTGCGAATTTTAGTTGTAACACAAGATATCTAATTATTATAACAACATTGCGAATTTTAGTTGTAACACAAGATATCTAATTATTATAACAACATTACGAATTTTAGTTGTAACACAAGATATCTAATTATTATAACAACATTGCGAATTTTAGTTGTAACACAAGATATCTAATTATTATAACAAAATTGTGAATTTTAGTTGTAACACAAGATATCTAATTATTATAACAACATTGCGAATTTTAGTTGTAACACAAGATATCTAATTATTATAACAACATTGCGAATTTTAGTTGTAACACAAGATATCTAATTATTATAACAACATTGCGAATTTTAGTTGTAACACAAGATATCTAATTATTATAACAACATTGCGAATTTTAGTTGTAACACAAGATATCTAATTATTATAACAACATTGTGAATTTTAGTTATAACACAAGATACCTAATTATTATAACAACATTGTGAATTTTAGTTGTAACACAAGATCGTACAAGTTTTAATTCCTGTACATAATAGAACCAGTAAATACTGTTGTTCTACATTAAACCTGCAGAGCAAAACATTCTGGTTTATTTTTAATACTCATTAATTAAAAACCGTAATGTCATGCACTTAAGCTGATGGAAATCGAAATGAATTGTTTGTTTGTTGAATTTAGTGTAATGCTACTCCATGGCTACCTGCGTTAGTCATCACTAATTTTGAAATGATAAATGGAAAGCAGCTGTCAACTCTTTACTAATAAATAGTGCGATTAACCGTCACGTTATAAATCCTCTACGTCTGAAATAATGAGAACTTTGTTGACGAGGGATTTCTGTTCTGTAATCCGATGTTTACAAGCCGAGCGCCCCCAACCACCAAAAACGTATTTCAAGCTGCAGTTCTTTCTACTGGGCAAAATATATTTGTTTTCCATTATTAATCAAAAAGCTATACAATATACTATCTTTTCCACGGTCACTGTGGATATCGAAACTCAGTTTTTGGCGTAATAAGCCCACGGGTTTAACCCTGAGTCATTGACAGGGTTAAGTACGAATTAGTTTTGAGAAAACATAAATATTTAAAGATCTAACCAAGATATTTAAGGCAGAACATAGAATTAGAGGATGACCGATTTATTTTTCAACGCACAATAGGTTAACGGCAAGTTTAAGGATTAACAATGTTCAAATCTGGGGTTCGAATTGCAAAGGTGACCAGGGTGCAGACAGCTCATAAAACAACTTAAGAACTTCAACTTCCTCCACGGTTTTCGCAATCACGCAAAGCTCTAAAACATGTCAGTTATATTAAGATCTAATAAATTACGCTAATCTATATATATTACATGTAAGTTCCTCTTCTGTTTTATATTAATTATGTTTCGGACAAAAGATTAAAACGCAGAAAGCTATTGACTATTTAACTATACTTTTAGTGATTATAGAAATAAATCTAAATATGGAATTATCATAGCTAACACCAGCCTCAGATCTTTTTGTTGAGCTCTCACCCCTAATACTTTCGCCCTCCACTAGTACAACGGTAAGTACAGACTTACAACGCTAAAATCAGGGGTTTGATTCCCCTCTGTGGGCTCAGCAGATAGTCAGATGTGGCTTTGCTATTAGAAAACACACACACCTAATACTTTCCAAATACAGTATGCATGCTCATTTTATTAGAACCCCTTGTGTAAATCGCGCAAAACAAATAGATTTTTGCTCCCTCTGGATGTTCACTATCTTGCGTCTAGAAAATGAAAATTCGACATTTTACATTTCTTACGAAGAACTAGTTCAGTAGGGACTTGCTTCTCATTCTCACAGCGGCATGTTTACCGAAACACACCGCAATAAACCGAGTTTCGATACCCGCGGTGCGCAGAGCACAGATAGCCTATTATGTAGCTTTGTGCTTAACTCAAAATAATCAAATTAGTAGGGACTTGAACATAAATAGAACAAATTAGATTTTAACAAATATGTTTATTATAAATGTAAGATAAAATTAATTTATTTTAATCAAGACCTGCAGCAGGTTCTACATGCCTCACCAGTGACCCATTAGGTGGCAAATTTCATGGGCGTTAAAATATTATTTTCATATACTTTTGTGGCTTTTACCATCGGCTGAACTCGCGCTATCCTTCTTCCAATTATGGAGTTCTGTCGGGTTGAATTTGTAAATGTGCAGTCAACGAGCATGGTGCCACCCCCTAATTTCGAGCCATCAAGCACACGTAGTCCACCAGTCGACAGCAACGTAGTGCAATATTTCTGTACCTTATTCAGTTACTTTTAACTTATTTTTACGTTATTTGCTTATTTATTATTTTTATATTATGTGTTGTTTTTTAACCTTAAGTTCTCAATATAAATTACAGAGGATTACGTATTAATGTATAGGAGATTATCAGTCACAATTCGACACTAGGGGTAATAGGACAAAGAAATTAAACGACAATACGGCGCCATCTACCTCATATGTGATTACACAAACTAAATTAATCCAAGTATAACTCAGATTAGCTAGAAATTATTTGAATTATTTTTACGTAATTAAGGAGAAATGTGATGTTTTTAACTACAGTCTATCACTCACAAAATAAACCTAGAAATGTTCAACTAAATAAACCAAGTGCTTTTTATAATTTAGAAATGTGACTTTATTTATTGCTAAGTAAAAAGCCACACAGTGGAGAACTTCTGCTGTGCTCACCGCAAATATCAAGTTTCCTGGTTTGTGTGTGTGTGTGTTTTTCTTATACCAAAGCCACATTGGGCTATCTGCTGTGTCCACCAAGGGAAATCTAACCTCTGATTTTAGCGTTGTAAATTCGAAGACTTACCGCTGTCCCAGCGGGGGAGTTTTTAACCAGCACAAAACTACACAAAGTGCTATCTGTTCGTTTCCCACTACGGGTATCTAAACCCGATTTATAGCGTTGTAAATCCGTAAATATTTCCCTGGCGGGGCGAAAGTATCAAACCCCTATTTTAGCGTTGTAAGCCCTCAGACCTACCACAGATTGAATTTAGTATAACATAACTTATTCAAATTGTTTCAATGATCGATGCTGAGAGTCGCCGTTTCGGGACGTAAAATTGCTACACGATTGTTTTAATGAAATCTGTTTTTATAATAAATGAATTCTTTAAAATATAAATTGTTATATTTGTTGTCAAGTCTGTGGACTCACACTGCTAGAAACCAGGTTTCGATATCCGTGGTGGACAGATCACAGAAAGTCCATTGTATAGCTTTATGTTTAATTTTAAACAAATAAACAAACCCTATTAAAACAAAATTACGGTAATAGAGACGTCCAGTTTTGTTGTGTTTTTTTTCAGTCGAAAAATAATAAGCATCTACTGAGGGCAATAGCTTTTCATTTAACGAACTGATACCTCTACATGATAAATATTATATGAAGTTATATGTATTAAATAATATACAATTAAAAAAAACCTGATCAAGCACGTAGAAAAAGAAGAAGCGAGAATTACACACGTTTCTAAATACCAACTGCAACTAAAATTAAAATGTGGAAAGTTTTGAAATCGTTGCTAAAGTTATAAAAGTTTTGATAAAGATTGGTATTATGACGTCAAAGGAAGCGAAGTGAAATAAATAGAAACGGTTAAACCTGCAAAAAGCAGTAGTGGATACAATGGAAACACTTTCTACTGCTGGCATTATAGTGTGAAAGTAATTAAAAATATAGACAATGATAAAAGTACCTTATTTAGCCCGGACTGTTGAAAGTGTATAAACATTATTAAAAGTAAATTCTTAAGCCTAAAATGTAGACTGGAAGTAATGAAACGTATAAACAATAGTAAAAATACATTGTTCAGCCGTCAATGTATGATGTGAGTAATAAAACGTATAGACAATAGTAGAAATACATTGTTCAGCCGTCAATGTAGGATGTGACTGATGAAACGCATACAGAAACTAACAGAAGCACTTTTTCCTACCGTACTGTATAAAGTGTAATAAAAATTAGTAAAACACTTTATAACGTACTGTAAAAATGTGAAATAATATTACATGAATTTCTTGCTCTTCCATGATGAATTAGAAACAGGTTAGAAAACACTGAGACTCAAGGTGTTAAGTTATACCACGTGTTTATTAAACGTGTTTCTACAGCGAAGCCATGTGTCTACAGGTATGAATATAGCTGAAGCTTTACAAGACTTACCACTAAATGTTTATTGGAAAATTAAGCATGAGGAAAAAACAACAACATAAGCTTTTGTAACACCTAACATCTTCAGATATTAAAGTACCATACTACTTTAGGTATCCATAGGCGGAAACAATGCTACCAATGTGAAACGTAACTATGAAAATATCACGCAACAACGCTAACACTTTGAAGCGGAAATTATGGTAATGCGTCCTGTGTGAAATGGTAACTATGGTAATGTCATGTGCCGGTAAAGTTCGCTAGGAGTACATTCTTTAATGGAATCATATTCTCCTTCGTCCATGTCTTCATTCTCTGTTCTTATCTCCATCTTCTGGACAATTAGTCGAAGAAGTTGTAGCTGTTCACTCATTACTTTCGATATCTCACTAAGCCTAAACGGACAAAGCAAAACTTCGCTATGAGAATGTGGCGATTCTCGGTTAAAAATAATAACAATGATAAATTATTCAGCATTACAATTACACGAATGTTGAACGAACCTTATGTTTCTTATGTAAGTCACATACAATTATTCCATATAAATATCAGATGGTAAGTTAATTAACTATTATTGTCTAAGAATATACAACAAGAAATAGATTAATAATTCCATTTGTATAGCTAAAAGAACCAAAATGATACTCCTATAACGTCTCAGTGAGTTATTTTAAAGTAGAATTAGAGAAGATAGACAGTACAATAAGTTATAATCTAAAGATGGATAGCAGAAGACATACAATTGGATGACCGGATGTTATTATGGCTCAATTACGGTATCAATCTTGATGTATATGTATTATCTCTGGTTGAAAACAAAATACCAGATATTAACTTGTGTGTTTTGCCTTCTGTACAACTATGATTGTTTGTTTGTTTGTTGAATTTCTTGCAAAGCTACACGAGGGCTTTTTTGCGCAATCGTCTCTATCTTAGTATTTTACGACTATAGGGAAGGCAGCTAGTGATTACAACCCACCACCAACTTTTGGGTTACTCTTTCATCAACGAATAGTGGGATCGAACATCACATTATAACGCCCCCACGGCTGAAAGGGCTAGCATGTTTGGTGTAATGTGGATTCGAACCCGCGACCGTCAGGTTACCACAAGGCCATGCCGGCCACATAGATCACAAGAACAGCATCGCATGCACGGTGTGTAAAAATTAATTGAAAAAAAACAACAACAAAATGTAAAAAGCAAAAAGTCGGAAAATGCATATGATATTACCTGATACAAAACCAAAATAATTAACTTTACGGAATACACTTAAAATACAGAACGTGGAAAAACATTTTTGGCAATTAAAAAAAAAGAAACTTTATTACATGATATGTTCAGAGGATGTTAAAAATGTTAAGAAGTTCTCAATAGTTTTATATATTAGAAACTTATTCTTTAAATAAAGAAAAGTAATTTGAGCTCAACAAATATTAGTGTATTCAGTTTCCTAGATCGCTTTCCAGTAGTTTGGTCTACGATGTTTTGTGTAGTTTCTAAGAAAAGATACGTTAATGCTTTGAAAGGACGCTTTTAATATCATGTTAGAACTATATCAGTGATTTCAGTATTTCATAAAAACGACTTTAAAGCTTCATAATTGTACAGGGCCATGTTATAACGTCCCCACAGCGTTATAACACTTGTAAATACTATAACGTATGAAGCCACCGCATCCAAGTGGATAATGATCTACGAGGATATAGTAGATATCCAGTTCGATTATAAGCATGATTTATTATGGTAATACAATAATACACATTAATGTATATCATTAAAATATATTAATGCAATTGTATTAATATATAAATTATATTAACTATTATTGTCTAAGAATATAAAACAACAAATAGATTAATAATTGCATTTGTACAGCTGAAACTAATAAGAGAAATTAAGACGAGTCTAGAGTTAACTAGAATACTTGTTAACGCATATTCTGGACCGCTAAGCGGCCCGGCATGGCCAAGCGTGTTAAGGCGTGCGACTCGTAATCTGTGGGTCGCGGGTTCGCATCCCCGTCGCGTCAAACATTATAACGCCCTTTGAGCCGTGGGGCGTTATAATGCGATGGTCAATCCCAAAATTCGTTGATTAAAGAGTAGCACAAGAGTTGGCGGCGGGTGGCTAGTGTTGACTAGCTGCCTTCCCTCTAGTCTTATGCTGCTAAATTAGGGACGGCTAGCACAGATAGCCCTCGAAAAGCTTTGTGCGAAATTCAAAAACAAACAAACGCACCGCGTAGTTGCACCGCTGTTCTATTTATTAATGTATTCATCAGATACTGTACGCGTTATTGCTCTTACATTGTATGTCTACGTCAGACAGTTAATGCACTGCTGTTCTTATGTTTATTGTGAATCTCCGAGTTAAAACCAAAGTTAAAAGAGACCAAAAGACGAAGTAAAATTATTCTTAATAACACTGAAGATTTTTATAAGCCTTTGAAAAAGTTACCCTAGAGAACAATAATATTATCCGAAACAAAGTTCTACAATAAATTTCCAGCCCACGCTTAACATCACGGCGCAATTAGCGTGAAACATACGCTAACGAATGTTAACAAATTACCAGTCGTTACGGATATCGAAAAATGAATAAACAAAAGTTTAGAAAAATATCAAACATCGAAACGTTGCGATTTGGTTAGAGTTGTAAAATTAGACGTGTGTTATAAAAAGACAAATATCCTTCACTTTTCCAAAAACTAATAAACGCATAGTTGCAGTACCTCGCAATTTTTGAATTTTTAATTATGTTTATTGCACATTTTATCGCATGTTCCTATAGTTTATAAAAATTAAACCGTCCTTCTTATATTATGTGTATTTACAAAATCAAAGGTGCTGTACATAACCGTTAATCATAGCACAGGGTATCAAGTTTCTCCTGAGATGACATCAAGCGCTCAAACGTATAGTTATTCGCGTTCTTTGTGGTTAATGATGCAGGAAAAATTGGAATTTCATCAGAAAAGTTATTAGTTCCTTCAAAGTATATTAACTGTACAAAGAAAGAAGCAACCTCAACGTTCTTTAATGTTGATAGACAAGATAATGACTTACCTCCACTAACTAATGACCGATGACTGAAAGAGATTCAAACACAGAAATATTCATTTTGTATCAATCAAAGTTTGTTGAACTTGTTATTGAATATTTCTATTGTTTTCTTCAACTTTAAAGCTTAAAAACAGAATTTGAATAGTTAAATTATTTTTACAACCAAAACAAAACGTGTACTTTTTCTTCTGTTCATGAAGCTGCTCGCTCAAATCATCCGATGTATCTGTAATTCCGTCCACCAGGTGGGGCGATCGTTGTTCTGAGTCTTCTTGAGGACTTGCAAACCAGCTGTGAATAGTGCTCCACTAATTCACGTACAAATAGAGAAAAATGGTACGGATCAAGTTGTTTTTATCACTTAAAAATAGAAAGAAATATACGGATTAAGATGTTTGTATTATTTATAAATTGAAAGAAATAGTGTGGATAACTCTTCGTTTGGAACTGAGCACAAAGATGCACAATGGGCTATCTGGGCTCTGCCCACCACGAGTATCAAAACCCGGTTTCTACCGATGTAAGTCCGCAGACTTACCATTGTGCCACTAGGCGGCAGTATTGATAAAGCTGTTTATATCATTCAAAAATACAAAACAATAGTATGGATAAAACTGTTTGTATCATTTAATAATAATGGTGAAAGCAAACGTACAAAATGAAGCAGACGTGGCTCTGAAAGCCTGAGAAATCCTAATAGAATTGAAGAGTAAATAAAAAAAGTAATTCAGGAAGGAATAGTAACGAGCTGATTTTTAATTTTCAGTCTCTCTCTATCCACCGCAGCGCACCCTAACGTATACTCTACAATACGGAAAAATAACGTTTTACAGAATTTATAATGAGTTGGAAGTTTATTTCAACTTATGTCATCAGAATGTTAAACGAAAATTTTCTAATGGAAAACTTTTTGGTTGTACGTCTTTCAAAAATATTTAAAACTTCGTTAAACTGTTTTATGTTGACAGAAACGCATATGAGGTTTAAAACTGGAGTACAAAACCATACCAGTTGCTAGTCCAACAAAGAAATGGAATTAGGGCAAAAATTATCATTTCAAAAAGGATGCTAGAAACGTTGTTCTGTTATTTATGAAACTATAAAAGTTTGGTTTGTTTTAAATTTCGTCCGAAGCTACACGAGGACTATCTGAGCTAGCCGTTTCTAATTTTGCAGCGTAAGACCAGAGGGAAGGCAGCTAGTCATCTTCACCCACTGCCAACTCTTAGGCTACTCTTTTACCAACGAACAGTGGGATTGACCGTAACATTGTAACGCCCCTACGGCTGAAAGGGCGAGCATATTTGGTGTAACGGAGACTCAAATCCGCGACCCTCATATTACGAGTCGAGTGCTGGACATTTATAATTTAGAAGTGATAGGCCACAAGAAATGGATTTAATCACCTCAGAACGCCCACCGCCATCTCTTGGGCTACTCTTTACCAGCGTACAGTAGAAATGACATTCACATTTTATTACCCCCATGGATTAAAGGCCGATAATGGATTTAAAATCTTCAATTCGCAGATTGTGAATCGCTCGCCCTGACTACCAGGCCATTCATCCCTTCATATTTGCTTCAACACATGCCCTATAATTAATAAATAAATAATTGTAAAATAAACAAAAAGACAAACTTGAATTATGGTACGGTACGGTTTTGAGCGATAACTGTTAGTGTTAACTGGATGTCCGGTGGATCAGTAGTATGTTTACTGACTTACTATGCTACAATCCAAGATTTGGTTCACGTGGTAGATACAACATATAACCCAATGTTAAAATCGTTCAATTACGGTAAAGTTCAAAATGTGAAACTTCCATAGAATGAGTACAGTGCAAAGAGACGGAAAAATATTATCCCCAAAATGTCTTAAAAATGTGCACCACAAACACAACGAATATCCAACTGGACAGAAGAGTGCACGTTAGAAAATAAATATTCAGAATGATGTCCAATATTTAGAAACAAATTTTCCTAAGTTAAAAAATGCTCGTCAGCCTAGAGAATCTAACTACACTGCAGACACGGCATGGCCAGGTGGTTAGGGTGCTCTTTGGTAAAAGAGTAGCCAAAGGGTTGGCAGTGGGTGGCGATGACCATATGTCTTCCATCTAGTCTTACACTACTAATTTAGGGACGACTGGCGCCGGCCCGGCATGGCCAGGTGGTTAAGGCACTCGACTCCAAATCCGAGGATCGCGGGTTCGAATCCTTGTCACGCCAAACATGCTCGGCCTTTAAGCCGTGGGGACGTTATAATGTGACAGTCAATCCCACTATTCGTTGGTAGAAAAGTAGCCTAAGAGTTGGCGGTGGGTGGTGATGACCATATGTCTTCTCTCTAGTTTTACACTGCTAAATTATGGACGGCTAGCGCAGATAGCCCTCGTGCAGCTTTGAGCGAAATTCAAACCAAACCTAACCACAACGTTTGTCAACTTTGCAAATGTATGAAGTTAAAGATAATTAAATATATTTTAAAACCATAGGACGTAAAGAAGAAACTAAACGTAAAATACCTGGTATGATGGATAAGATATACATTATAACAACTTTATATACATTTAACATTTGTTGTTACTTTATTCTTAACCTATTTAAATATGGAAGTATATATTATGCGAACAGTGTATAACCACATTTGTCTTCTCTATAGTTAATCATGTTAGAATTAATGAATGACACAATCACGTTACTGTGATGTGTACTGATACTATTAAACAAACGCTAGAAATATGAACAATCATTTCACATTTTATGGAACTTTTTCATATACAAACTACCATGAGAAACCTGAACTATCCACACATTTCACTATCGTTCTGAAGGAAATCATGCTTCAGAATATGTTGTTGTTTGTTTCGGATAACTCACATTAAAATTTCATGACTTTTCACCATATATCACGAATATTCATTCCTCCGCCATGTTTTATTTTTATCATCGGAGAAGTAAACAACATTTTATATTAGTTTCATGAATTTTCACCATACACTGCTGGCCAAAGTCTTATGGCCAATGAACATAAAGAAAATATATGCATATTGCGGTGTTGGACTCAAGCACTTATTTGAGTAGAGCTTCGAAAGATGAAAATAAAAAAAAAAATTTTAGCATTTAATAGGGAAAATGTGAACACTGTGAAATTAGCCTAAATACTAGCTGGTCAAAAGTTTAAGACCATACCAAAAAGAAGTCCGAAACAGGGTAGGAAATGCCAAAAAAGAGGTCTCAGTAGTGAATTCCACGGCCGTCAGTGCGAATAACTTCAAACATTCGCTTTGGAATGGTCGATATAAGCGTTTGCAGAAGGCTGGCTGGAATGTTGTTCCAAGTGGTGAAGATGGCTTCACGAAGATCATGCACTGTTTGGAATTGACGTCCATTTCTATAGACTTCCATTGCCATCCACACCCAAACATTTTCAGTGGCGTTCAGTTCAGGCGTACACTCTGGATAGTCCAAAAGAATCAGGTTATTTGCCATGAAAAAGTCCTTTGTCCTGCGGGCATTGTGGATTGAAGCGTTGTCCTGCTGAAAGATCCAGTCATTTCCACACAAGCGAATGCCTTCAGTCACTAAGGATGCTCTCTCCAATATGCCAGTGTAGCCAGTTGCTGTTTGACGCCCCTGTATAACCTTAAGGTCCATTGCTCCATGGAAGAAGAAAGCACTCCAGATCATGATGCAACCTCCTCTACTATGTCGTGTAGAAAATGTCTCCGGTAGAATATCCTTATTGTGCCAGTAACGTTGGAAGCCATCTGGACTATCCAGGTTAAATGTTTTTCATCAGAGAACAAAATATTCTTCCACTTTTCTACGTCCCATGTTTGGTGCTTCTCAGCAAAGTTTAACCGAGCTATTTCGTGGTGTGGAAGGAGGCGTGGCCTTTGAAGACGTTTACTGTTTTTAAAGCCATTCTCTCGTAGATGCCGTCTTATTGTTTTTCAGCTGCATTCTGCGCCCGTAAGGGCCTTAATCTGGTTCGACGATCGACTGGTATCTTGCCGGACAACCCATTGAATTCTCCTGCTCAACGCCGGCGAAATTTTCCTGGGCCGACTACTTGAAATTCTTGTTCCGTATCCCTCAGGGTCTTTTAAGAAATTTGCAACAACAGTTTTACTACGCCCAATCTCACCAGCGATGGCATGTTGAGAGAGACCTTGCTTTTGCAGCTCGACAATTCTGTCACGTTCAAACTATGTCAACTTTTTAGCCTTTGCCATGTTTTTACCCAATGTAACACAAGAGATGTCAGTGGGAGATTTTGACAACGCTAATGCTTGAACATAAATTACCAATTTTCGTTACGTGTTTACCGATTAGCGCTTCGTTTCAGTATGGTCTTAAACATTTGACCAGCTAGTATTTAGGCTAATTTCATAGTGTTCACATTTTTCCTATTAAATGCTAAAAGGTTTTTTTTATTTTCCCTTTTTCATTTTCATCTTTCGAAGATCTACTTAAATAAGTCGTTGAGTCTAACAACGCAAAATGCATATTTTTTTATGTTCATTGGCCTTAAGATTTTGGCCAGCAGTGTATATCACGCATGTTCCTCCGCCATGTTTTATTTTTTATCATCGGAGAAGAAAACAACATTTAATATTAGTTTCATGAATTTTCACCGTATATCACGTATGTTCCTCCGCCATGTTTTATTTTTATCATCGGAGAAGAAAACAACATTTGTTATTAGTTTCATGAATTTTCACCATATATCACGTATATTCCTCCGCCATGTTTTATTTTCATCATTGGAGAAGAAAACAACACGTTATATTAGTTTCCTTCGCTGCTAGATCACTTAGTTTAACTTAAACCCAAATAATCAAGATTGTCGTATTTTTATTTACTAAGATTGTGTGAAACATGTAATCAGTTGCAGATCTGAGAAATATCATACGTACATTTATAGCGTGAAGATTTACTAAATCCTTCTAAATATATACGAATTAACTAACTCACCAAGTAAGAAGAAACGTTTGTCCGGTTTGGATACTCATAAACCTCCATCTTGTCAACAAGCTTCAAAAACTTTTCAGGAAGCTTCCGTTCCAAGTCAGTATGCGACTCCACCTAATGAATATGTGTAACGCTTGTTTTTATTACAAGGTTTCTTTATAACTAGAACCTAGAGATCAGAAACAACAATAGTAAATATTTTGTGAATTTTACACAAAACAACTTTAAGTTCGTACAAATTGTACTATAAGAACCAGGATGAATAGGCCTCTATTGTGTTTATTAGAAATATAAGAATAGTAAAATATAAATGTTTCGGATACTGAAATCTATATTCTTCTAATGAGAGCATTCATAAACCAAACGTATAAAACGTGAATATTTGGCATTTCAAAACCTTTAGAGAGATGTAGTGTGGGTAATATTTGTACAACTTTTAATAAAACGTGTGTCGTTTTAATCAGCTTGCCGAGGAAACACTGGCAGCCTTTTTTATATATTTTAATGATTTTTTATTAATCTTTTCTATGGCCAGATGGGTTAAGGAACTCGACTCGTAATCTGAGGGTCGCGAGTTCGAGTCCCTGTCACACCGAACATTCTCGCCCTTTCAGCCATGGAGGCGATATAAAGTTATGGTCAATCCTACTATGCGCTGGTAAAATGAGTAGCCCAAGAGTTGGCGGTGGATGGTGATGACTAGCTGTTTTCCATCCAGTCTTACACTGCTAAATTAAAGACTGGTAGCGCAGATAGCTCTCGCATAGCTTTGTGCAAATTCAAAAAACAAACAAACTTATTCTCTCAAAGACTGGGTCAGTTTTATTCTGAACAAGTGGTGCCTAAATTAACTAAAGTCTATGAACTTGAATGGTATTTTAAGCATACTTGGAACAAACAGCCATGTCAGAGATCCCTAGGATTCATACACCGTCTCTAATTTTGAAGTGCTGACTCAAAGGAAAAGCAGTTAGCCAACATCCATTTTTTTTACTAAATAATGGGACTGTCACTTTTATAACGGGTCAACGGCTTCAGTGCAGGGCTTATTTAGTGCTATAACGTTTCGAACCCAAAACCTTGCGATCCCCAGACCTACACGCTAGCCACTGAGCTAACAGGTTTCGAATTATTTCTTTTTGACACTTTGAACTGTTGTTTATAATTTAAAACACTTATGGTAAGTGTACACGTTTGTAGATGTATTTTGAGAGTCACGTTAAACAATCATAACACGTTAACCAGTATATAATAAGCCTTAATACATGACAGTGCAACAATTTCGTGTATGTGACCATATGTAAAAAAAATGTAATTTAAGAAACAGTTGGAATTTCGTTGGGTATGAGCTGACAAAATGCCTCAATACTAAAATAAAATAACTCGTTCGGTAAAATATATGACTATTTTGGCTAACTGTAATAAAAATTCCCACTATAAATACTCATTTTATTATATCCTGTTCTTGCAACAACAACAACAAAAGAAATAAATGCGAACAAAAATGTATCTTTCATAAAATAAAAAAGCCTTTTTCATCAAATAATACACCACCTTTCGGTTATTGTTGAAACCACGGTTTACTGGGTAATGCCTTAAATTTTCAATCATCCATAAGTAATAAGTTCTAAACGAATTTATTTGTTTTTGAATTTTTTCCCAAAGCTGCACGAGAGCTATCTGCGTTAGCCGTCCCTGATTTAGCAGTGTAAGGCTAGAATGTAAAACAGGTAGGCATCACCACCCACCGCCAACTCTTTGGCTACTCTTTTACCAACGAATAGTGGGATTGACCGTCACTTTATAACACCCCCACGACTGAAAGGGCAAGCATGTTTGGTGTGACGGGGATTCAAACCCGTGACCCCCAGATTACGAGTCAAGCACCCGTAACCACCTGGCCATCCCAGGCCTAAATGAACTTATCGGAGAACAGCTAGAAGAAATGAACTAAACATAAAAATATGAAACTAAAGCTGATATAATGCTTTCTCTCTATGCAACAGTTATAATTTACTGTCGTATAACATTTTAATGTAAGAAGATGAAATAGAAGGATGTTATTTTTTATTTTCCTTTTTAAGTCATCATAAGATGCATGATGGGAAATTTTAAAATCCACGTGAGTGTAAACCACCCTAAAACCTTGGGTCAAACACTTTCAAACCATAGATCCTTCAAGAAAACGAAGAGCATCCCTTTAAATAACATAAGTTAAGGGGTTATTTATTTATTGCAAAACAATATATAAACCATTATGCAGTGCAGTATGCATGCATACCTGAATACATTATTTTGAGTAACAATTACAGTTATGGATGGCTGTTTCGAGAAATATAGCTTTATTTCATTTTCTGTGTTTTCAGTATTATAATTTTGCCTGATTCTCTTATTTCATTTTTGTCATTAACGTCTTGTAAGAAACGTTGTACCTGCATTGTTAGCCGCTTTAGTTGCGCGTTTCTTCTCACCGTTTCGATGTCTCCAACAGCTAGACCAATCTATAAACAAAAGGAAAAAATCGCAGCAGTATATAATTAAGACTTGGCGGATCTAATCATGAGTTTCGTTTACCATGTTTCTAAGTGGAATATTAGTTGTAACATGTTACTATGTAACGAGCATTTTCTTAACTTTAACCTGAGTGACACGTGTACAGCAATAGACAACAGAGTACTGAAATAAAACAGACTTTATCCTAACTCTATGTCATTCATTACTTATGAAAACTCAGAAATAAAAAATGGCATGTCTCTACAGTTACGCCTCTACTGATTTAGTTTATTCTATTCAACAGAAACGGTTTTCACCCTTGATAAAATGTAATTACTCAGTCTGTCGACTAAAAAACATTTTTGGAAACTTGTAGCTATTGACAAGTTATAGACAAAGCCAAGACGACTTTACATTATTGTCTACGACCGTCTTATTCTGTGCTAACACTTAGCTTTACGTTGAGCGCACGTAGTGTAGACGTTTCGTTACGAAGTTATTTATACCATTGGACTGTGAACTTACCAGAAGATTCATCAAAAGAATTGGCATTAAAATAGCAAATCCCATAAGAAATACTATTGCAGCAAACAACTGTTTTGACATTGGACCGACGAGACTGCGTAGAGGTCTCAAAAACGTTCCGAGAAAGTCCACTTCTCCGAGCATCATAGTTCCGACTCGAACCAGAGATATCCCAGGGTTGTAAAAACCTTTTTCTTCTAGCCCCTGACAAATCATAGATACATGATACACTCGAATCACTTACTAACTAAACGTGTTTGCCCAAAAACAAAAAAACGTCGTGTTCGAAACACAAAAAGAACTGAATTTAATTACATAGAATATCCTTCAAAGTTCCATTTATGGTAAAGAATACAAACTCGGTGTTAATATTCCTCATAGAGTACATACAACTGTGTTAATAATCACTACAAAGTATGCAAGTATGTTAATATTCCAAGTATGCATGTATGTTAATGTTCTTCATAGAGTACATACAACTGTATTAATAATCACCACAAAGTATGCAAACAATGTGTTAAAATCCTAAGCTCTCTTAGTTTAAAAACTGGAAATATCACTGAGGAAAATTTAAGTTTAATATAGTTAATCCAAATAAAACAGTTTTACTATGAGCTATATTTAAGTTTTATTTGTTCAATAGTGTCTCTAGATTTTACATCATAAGTATTAAGTAGAACCAGAGAACTTTAGTACTTTAAGTGTCGTGAAAAGTGGAGTTCTTGATTCTTTGTTACTCCGCGCGTTTACCAATTCAACGAAATCCTAATTTGTGTATACTTTCGATATTATTATACAACTTCGGTACATAATTATGTAGGTGCTGAGATTAAGCAATAGGTTAACGTAAAAAAAAAGTAATTAAAAGGAATAATTAAAGTACTTATTGCTTTCGTATTTAACACCTAACCCTAAGAAACTATGACAACGTATTATTTAACAACCAACCCTGAGAAACTATGACAACGTATTAGTTAACACCTAACCCTCAGAAACTATGACAACGTATTATTTAACACCTAACCCTGAGAAACTATGGCAATGTATTATTTAACACCTAACCCTGAGAAACTATGACAACATACTTTACTTTTTTTCAGCATTTAATAATTATCTTCAATATTTTCTGAAGTCATCCATAAAAAAAAGAATAAAATATACTTCCAAACCTCTATTTTGCCCAAAAGGATGAAGAAACTCAGACCAAAAGCAATTATGAGAACTGAAAACACAAGCATCACTCGCAACAGGGTGGATAGTATTTCCAGGAACATCACTACGTAGATTCCCACTCTATTAAACCTAAAACAAATATCAGAAACATACTTGAACAAGTAACCCTTACTGTACAATTGTAATATATACACATGTTATGAGTTTCCAAAGAGTGCAATCACAAATAATTTACTTCATAAAGATATACAAAATATCGCACAGTCAGTGAAGTTTCATTTCAAAAATAAATAGATGAACAAAGAACAATAGACTTGTATATTTCTTTTCTCGAACACCGTTTCTTAGAGTAAATACATTTTCTTTTTTCAGTGTACGTAACAAGTTTTAAATTTTAACAATGAACACTCATAATGGATTGTTTGTTTGTTTGCTTAGAATTAAACACAAAGCTGCACAATGAGCTATCTGTGCTCTGTCCATCACGGGCATCGAGATCCGGTTTCTAGCAGTGTGAGTCCGCAGACACGCCGCTGTGCCTCATGATCGAAAACTAATCAGTTTGAAAAACTTAATAATATTTATAAATAATATGATAAAGTTTATTATGTACTCCATAATACAATCTATCTCTTCATAAGACAGTGCACGCACTGTTGCTCTCACATTCTATGTCTTCATCAGACAGCGCACGCACTGTTGCTCTCACATTCTGTCTTCACCAGACAGCGCACGCACCGTTGCTTTCACATTCTATGTCTTCATCAGACAGCGCACGCACTGTTACTCTCACGTTCTATGTCTTCATCAGACAGCGCACGCACTGTTGCTCTCACATTCTATGTTTTAAGTGGATTTTCACGATAAAGTATAGATAAGGTGTTAATTACCTCTGCAAGTAGAGAAGATAGTTGAACCATGCGAGAAATACAGCAGTGGCTGCTACAATATACTCAGTGCCGTAGTCTAAGATTCCACTGATGATATTTGTTGCCCCCAGTAAACCACTTGTAATGTAGAGCCCCCACTCTACCGTGTTGATTATGTCCAAAAAATATTTTATTCTCTACAAAAGTAAATAAAACCAGTCAGAAACATCAAATATTCCTTTATCAAAACAAAAAGTATTCTAAGAAAAAAATCTTTAAAGTTTTTATAAATTATAAAATAATCAAATCAATGTCAAATTTGGTATGTTGTAAGAGAGCAAAATAAAATCATAAACACGTTAAATACCATATTTTAACTTGTTTGATACGAGTGTTCGTTTATCATGTATTGTTTAAAATAAAAGTTCATCAGGCCAGCTGGATTTAAACATATAAAATGTTTGATTGTGCTACGGCGGTTGGGTTACAATCCATAACACATTTGGTTGTACACTGTTTAATACCCAACTCATCAGCCCGGTTGGGTTACAACACACAAAATGTTTAGTTGTGCACTGTTTAATACCTAGCTCATCAGGCCGTTTGGATTACAACACGTAATATGTTTGGTTGTACACTCTTCAATTCCCAGCTCATCAGGCCGGTTGGGTTGCAATACATAACATGTTTGGTTGTACACTCTTCAATTCCCAGCTCATAAGACCGGCTGGTTTGCAACACATAACATGTTTAGTTGTACACTGTTCAATTCCCAGCTCATCAGGCCGATTGGGTTACTACGTGCCAAATCTTTGTGGAAAAGCCAATTAAACTTTTTCCGAGTAGAAACTAAGAAGTATTGAACTAGTCTATGATATACAAAACAACAACACAATTTCCGATACATTTGCTACTTTAAAGATATTCCAGTCCTAATAAGTTATTTTTACCATATATCTAATTAAAATATAACCAAAATCTATGTTTTAAAAAGGCACAATATTAATAAAACTTTTATTTATATAATTTATTTTTATCATTGTAAGTATCAAAATTATTATTACAAAATACCTTTATTATCAGAAGTATTCATCCCGATACATTTTAAAATCCAATTACTTTATACCTCTAATGAAGCCAGACAATAGCTACTGTTAATTTTATTTAAACTCCTAAAACAAAAGCACGAGAATAAAGATTATTTCCATAACCGATGAAGATTCCAATTTCTTTAAAATTTTCATAATTTAAACATTTTTTTCTCTGTTTGTTTGTTTGGAATTCAGCGCATAGCTACACAATGGGCTATTTGTGCTCTGCCCACCATGGATAGCAAAACGCGGTTTCTAGCAGTGTGAGTCCACAGACATATCGCTGTGCCACTAGGTGGCGTTTTATCTGTATTGCATTTTAACTTGAAGAGTATCTTACACACAAGTAATTTAAATGACCACGTGCGAGACTCTCCTATGCGTCTACTATAGCCAAACTAAAACTACTAACTAGGTTAAAAGTAGCCAGTCTGCAATGCCTGCCGCCTAAGCGGCTAATCTTAATTGAAGAAGGGTTTGGATTGTTTTAAATTTCGCGGAAAGCTACTCAAGGGCTATCTGCGCTAACCGTCCCTAATTTAGCAGTGTAAACCTAGAGGGAAGGCAGCGAGCGAGTCATTACCACCCGACGCCAACTCTTGGGCTACTCTTTTAACAACGAATAGTGGGATTGACCGTCACATTATAAGGTATGACAGGGCTTCAAACCCGGCCCCTCAGATTACGAGTCGAGTGCTTTAACCATCTAGCCATGCCGGGCCTTGAAGAAGAGTATAGATTGCTACTTTTATAACGGATTTACAGCTAAAAGTTAGAGTATATTCAGTGGCATCGCGCCTCGAACCTTTGACCCTCCGTCCTCAGCCAACATTAGGCTACGTCTGGTCTACCTCTTCTATGCCAACCAGAAGTAGATTAGTATTTCATAATGGTCGTATACTTTAAAAGTTATATAAAGTATCACTATATACAAATATAAACAATGATTTTTATTGTATTTTTTCTAATTTGCTGATGGATCGTAAGGGACCAAGCATATTGGGTTCCGAACTGGAAAGGTCTGATCTGTAACATATTACTGAACACTACTTTCAGCTGTAAGGGGATTAAAATAGAAATATCATATCCCGTTATTCATTTATAAGTGGTCACAAAGCCCGTAATTTCTGTTTTGCATTTTTAATTTGTTTTGTATACGCTTTTGTATTTCATTTAGAAAAGTTAAAATGTATACGATCTCACATTTTACGCCAATTTTTCTCTTCAAATATAAAAAGGGCATTCATTCCATTAAACTAAATTTGAATATAATAAAAATAAAATGGAACATTAGTTATTGATGATTACAGTACTATTGCGGAAACAGTGTATGAACAAAGAATTTAGACTATGCAAAAATTAAATACGAGACTAAACAAATGAATTAACTTAATACCACAATACTTTGTTGGCAGATTATAAGAATATATTACAATAATAATCTTCATTAAAATATCTGTTATCAACTAAAATTAGAAAAATGTATCACTCCATGGAATTAATTCTCTTATGTTTTCTCCGACAGAGTACCACACTTGATCTTTTAATTGTTTTATGTATCTTCTGGGCTTCAACGAAATCAAATATTAGTTAACATTAGCGTGATACAAAAGGCCAAGAGGGTTCATTTCGAATTTTGAGGAAGACAATTTTGTTGTTGTTCATTGCTTTTTCATACGTTTGATCTCGAAGGTGGAAACAAACGTGAAAAGCAATTGAATAAGTTTTCACTGAAGACATTTGGTTAAGTGAAAGGTTTAGTCTAGTAATCTAAAACCTTCTGAAGATATACATTTGTTGTTTGTATGCATAAGAAAACTTGAATGTTTTACGTTGTTGTTTTTACCAAACTGTTCTGTATTTAACAAGACCATTTTATGGGTACTCCATTTTACTATTGGTGGTGCTAACTAAGAATATGAAGCCATTTATTAGAATACTACTGGATTATACACGTCTGGCCTAAAGAAAGGTAATAATTGGACACGATACAGGCAGTGACCAAAGTCTGACCAATGTCGTCAATGGCCAAACAATGTTGGATGTCTTTTATCTCTGTGCTTGGACACCGATAACAATACCTGACCATTGGCTAGGAAGTTTAAGAATATAGTTTTCAATCCGAAAATATGCGTAACTTCGGTTACTGGTTGATTCTTGAAGACAAATCACACTGTCCGATGTACCTAAGGTGATGTTATTGGTCCATACGTTAGCACAAGGTTGGCAGATGAAATCGGACAGTATTGTCTTCAATGGCCAATGTTAGAGAAAAGGACAATATTACCCAACCACTGACTTCTATTATTGCTCGTGTGTATCTATGTACATACCGAAACATTACAAATATGCTCAATAAAACAAGTTATATGTGAAAGAGCAAAGAACTTTAACAAACAAGACAGCTTGGGTTGTTAATATTATTACAGATATGGTAGAAGAAACTTCTGGTGTCGTTTACATCAATAAAGATATGACAGCAGAAACGTTTGGTGTCGTTTACATAGTTAAAGATAATACAGAACAAACGCTTGGTGTTGGTTACACCGTTGAAGACACAACAGAAGAAACTTTTCGGGGTAATTTACATCATTAAAGCTGTAACTAAACAAACTTTCAAATTACCTGTGTTACAACAGAACAAACTTTCTATTTACCTGTGTGTACATTTGGTAGAATTCCTTTATTATGTTCAAAACAACGAAAACAAGCACGACTAAAGCGTTGACTGAACACATCGCGTGCGGCTTCTGTTGGGAAAAGGAAAAATAAACGTATATATTATTAGCAGCTTATCCATAAATCAAGAAGTTGTTTATTTTACACACACACACACAACTAACGTGCAATCAACGGATGCTGATATTCTAGGTGGTTTGACTGATTGATTGTTTGATATTAAGCATAAAGTTACACAATGAGCTATTTGTGCTCTGCCCACTGCGGGTATCGAAACCCAGTTTGTAACAGTGTGAGTCCACACACATACTGCTGTGCCACTGAAGTGCAGTTTGTCGGGTCACGTTTCAGTTTGAAACAATACCTGCATTACTCTTGTCGACATTATCACATAGTAGTACATAACCTGATACATGAGTAGCTCTTGGTAGTCCCTGACTTATGAAGTAGTACATAACCTGATACATGAGTAGCTCTTGGTAGTCCCAAACTTATGATGTAGTACATAACCTGATACATGAGTAGCTCTTGGTAGTCCCAAACTTATGATGTAGTACATAACCTGATACATGAGTAGCTCTTGGTAGTCCCTGACTTATGAAGTAGTACATAACCTGATACATGAGTAGCTCTTGGTAGTCCCTGATTTATGAAGTAGTGCATAACCTGATACATGAGTAGCTCTTGGTAGTCCCAAACTTATGATGTAGTATATAACCTGATACATGAGTAGCTCTTGGTAGTCCCTGACTTATGAAGTAGTACATAACCTGATACATGAGTAGCTCTTGGTAGTCCCTGACTTATGAAGTAGTGCATAACCTGATACATGAGTAGCTCTTGGTAGTCCCAGACTTATGATGTAGTACATAACCTGATACATGAGTAGCTCTTGGTAGTCCCTGACTTATGAAGTAGTGCATAACCTGATACATGAGTAGCTCTTGGTAGTCCCTGACTTATGAAGTGGTACATAACCTGATACATGGATCACTCTCGGGAGTCCCAGACTTATGATGTAGTACATAACCTGATACATGAGTAGCTCTTGGTAATCCCTGACTTATGAAGTAGTACATAACCTGATACATGAGTAGCTCTTGGTAGTCCCTGACTTATGAAGTGGTACATAACCTGATACATGGATCACTCTCGGGAGTCTTTGGTTTACGTTTATAAAATTTATAAAAGTACTAGTACTTTATTAAGGAATGTGTGTCGAAAATAGATGGGTGTATATATTATGTATCTACGTCATTAAAGCATTTAATCAGTTGGTCTGTATATTGTTGTTTTTTTAATTCATACAAAACTAACTGAAGACTGTGTAGGCTCACCACCCCTAAGTTAGAAGTGATAAACTGTAACGAAGAAAGCTAGTCAATACTACTAGTCTTTACCAACGAACAGTGAGATTGCTCGTCATATTATAATGCCCCGACGGCTGAAAGAGCAAGCATCTTTCGATGACAAATATAGATTCTGTGACTCACAAATTGCACGTGGAGCTCCCATAGGAGGCCGGCCGATAAAAAACAAATAGCTGTGAGACAAAACAACTCATTATAATACCTTATTGCTTTACAACTTTACCTCCTGGTATAAATTACCACATATTTCCAATCAGTACACTAACCAAAATAGAAAATATTGTTCCTTTGATCGTCTTTGTGCAAACAATTATATTTATTTAAAATGATAAAAAAACGCTATAAACCGAGCGCGTTCGAAATGTGAGCCTTTGGTCTTCAGGGGTAAACTTGGGATACCAATTTTATGTGGCAATCAAAGATAGGAAGTGGTTTAATATTTCGGGTTTCAGACCGTAAATCCGAAAACTTGTAATTCTTTATCATAAATTCTTACTTATCTTGAAACGTATTATTTTATTTTACAAACTAATTGTTAGATCATCTTTATTCAAAGAATTACCTTCCCCTTTCCATAAATAGAACACCTTATGAATAGAAAAGTGTGCCCACGCCACTTGGGTCTTCATGCCTCATATAAATGTGAAGACCTGATTCCATTATTTGATTATAATATGACTCAGAAGTTGTCACTGGATGTTATTAACTAGCTGTCTTTCCTCTGGTCTGTCATTTCATAATTTAGGACTACTATTAACGGACTTACTAATGTACATTTATTTTGATATTGACGTTTGTGCGAGTTAAATATATATTTAAAAATGCACGCAACTTATATTGTTAAATGTGTATTGTGAAAGTCCCGCCTATTCTTTATATGAGTAGAAGATTTTCGAGCGTAAGAATCAACAATGTTCGATTATGTATGTAAAATATTAGTATTGTTGTGCCAGCTGAAATTTCTAGAAAATCTCCTAGAAAATTAGTTTATAAAAGCTAATCAAGGCAACGCGGAGAAAAAATTTCCTATTGCTGGTTTGCTACAGTTAATATACTATAAACCTCGGAAGTTATAATTGTGATAAACGCTTATTAAGCGAGAAACTACAGATTTTTGACCAGGACATTTTGAAGGTTTCGAACATTAAAAACTGTTTAATTTCAGCGGATTAACTTCGGACGTTAATGTATCTACGAATATATTGTATAACTTCAGCGGTAAAAGCTCAAGTGTAAAGAAACGAGCTGGCTTCCCGTCAAGTGAAGTGCACCTGTGTTTTAACACAGAATTAATTCGTTCATCTTACACCGTTGCTAAAATGAAAATTCAGTTCCAAACCAGATACAAGACTCAACATTATTTGCACATTTGTAAAAGTTTTGTATATATGTTGTTATGTGTAATAACCGTTATTATAAATTGTATTTTGTTTGTATTTTAAAATATATCTGTGTTAAGAAAGAAAACTGTGTATCAATCTTGTTGGCAAATATCACAAATATAATACACATCGATATTCAATTAACCTCTAAATTTAAATTTCCTGCTATTTGAAACCGTAATACATAACATAATAAATCGGATACTCGTTCGAGATAAATCATAAATTTACCTTATTCTTTGAGTGAAATAATTTGTTCTCGCTGATATAAGATTTATTTTAACATAAAAAATTAAGGAGATTCATTTCAGCCAGTACAGAATACCACATTTTTGTAACTGTTCAGCCACTACAGAATACCACATTATGTAACTACGTATTCTCAGGACGTATGGGTGTTAAAACTTTAATTAAGATAAAGTATAGAACAACGTTTCATCCTTTTTAGGTTGTCTTCAGGTTAACAAAGAGAGTTTGTAACTGACCATTGCCGGGCACGTGTCTTAGGAACGAGAACGTAAACAGGTACGGGACTATAGAGGGCGTTTAAGTTAGATGTTAGGTTATTATTTAGTACAGTTACGAAGATGTTCCTTTACACTGGTTTGAGTTATTGTATAAGTAGGGCTTCTTTGCTTTGGCGTTTGTTTACATTTGTTTTCCTACTTGGTATCTGGGCGTTTTCTATAGTTATGTTATGTTTACCTGATTTGCAGTATTCAAAAACGTGTGAAAGTGTTTTTGTGTTTAATTGTATCTGATAAAATGTTATTCGTTTTTTGAATGCACTCATTTGTGTGCATTATAACTAAAGCATTGCCTTTAACTGCTTTTAGAATTTTGATATTGATGTCTTGTTTTAGGTTGTTTATAGAATTAATATCTTTCCGTGCGAGATTGCTTTTTAGTTTTCTTTTCTACGAAATTATGTTGATGGCTTTGCGTGAAAATTCTTCAAAATCAATACACACAAATCCAACAATAACACATGAAATCCAACTAATAAAATACTACTACAAGTGAAAAACCAATACAACCTCAGAAAACCTTTATTTTTACCTACACAAGACCGTCTCACACACATCACAACTATACAGCGCCCCCAGTACGACTCATAATATCGACCTATGAATCATTCAACTATAACTTCGATAAATACACAGTGTTGGCATTTTCTAAATATATAACATCAGCCAGTTCCTTTTCCAAAGACTCTTTTAATTTTAAATATAATCTTAATCAACTAATTCATAAAGCCTTAATGGCCAGTTTTGATGTAATCTTCCTCTTCAGAGAAGTCCTAACTACTGATGCCTGCAAGATAGATTTAGAACTTTATATTCAAGATCCCAACCCGTCGATAGACATTCCAGGCAACCAATTAGCAACTCTGATAGAATTCACTACCACTAATACTAACTTTATGTTCAATGACCAAAACTACCTACAAATAAATGACCTAAGTATGGGGAATCCTGTGTCATCAGTTCTAACCAACATTTTTTATAACACAGATTGAATCTCAAGTGATCAATTCAGCCTTACACCCACCACTATACTGGTACCGATATGTTGGCAATACAGTTGCTGAATTCACATCTACAGAACACATACTTAGTTTATCCAACCACGTTAACTCCATACACCCCAACATCCAATAGCATATCTCAACCTCTAGTTCGCAAGGACCGATACACAATTCAAAACAGAAATCCACAGAAAAAACACCCACACTGGATTATACATTCCCTGGAACTCACCACATAAAACAAAATAAAAGCTCAACATATTAAGAAACCAAATAAACACAGCCACAAAACTATGTTCACCTGATAAAATTAATGATGAAATCAACAAAATAAAACAAAACTTAATCAACATCAACAGATTCCCCAAAAAACGTTGAAAAAAATGTATACGCACACATCTAGACCAACAGCACAGTCAATGACAAATAAACAACAAAACCTTACACTGTTGGAGACCATTTTCTTCCCGATATCAAATAACGATAAAAAATAACCAAAATTTGGCAAATTTTATAACAAAACACAGCATTCCAATAAACATGAAATTTATTCAAAATCAGATGCAAAACTAAAGTCCATACAAACTACACTGACAAACACAACACGAACATAATTTATAAAATATAATGTAACAACTGCCATGATTTCTGTGTTGGAGAAACAAGCAGAAAAATGGAAACCAGATTCAAAGAACACAAAAAAACACCTTAACATGTTTTTGAACACTACAAATCAAACAAACACAACATAACCATAGAAAACACTCAGATACTAAGTAGGGAAACATATATAAACAAATGCAAAATCAAAGAAGCTCCACTTATACAGCAAATAAAACCAAAACTCAACCAATATAAAGGAACACCTTTATACCTATACTAATTAATAACATAACATCTAACTGCAACGCCCCCTACAATCCCATACCCGTTTACACTCTCGTTACTAATACGTGCCCAGCGATGGTCTGTTACAAACTCTCTTTGTTAATCAGAAGATGACTTATAAATGTAAACGTAAGATAGGTCTCTACTGACCAGCCTCTTTCCCTCTGCAGAAGCTATTCCAGACGATCCATTACCCACCGAGTCATTAAGAAAGGGACTTGTATGATGTGGATACTTTGGTCGGTTATCCATTAGACTGATGGCATTGGCTGTGACAAGGGCCAGAAAGATCGTATAAACAAACAGGTTCATCAAGTGGAAGTACATGCCGTACGAGTTCCTGAAATAAAAAGATAAACAAACAATAATTTTATCACAGTTCATTTTAGAGATGTGCAATACGGGTCGATCTTTAGCGTGTCAGTATCAGAACAAATAACCTGGACCTATGACTTTCAAAAATCTACCTGAAATGCTGTTTGGATGCACAAAAAGCTTAGTTCGGTGGTGTAAGTTAAGCCTAGGTTGGTAAAACGAAGAGGCTTTCAGGCCTAAAAAATTGAAGAAAAACATACTTCACTGCAGCTATAATGAGTTTCAAACTTTCTTGACCTAAAGTGATCTTAATTGAGACCTAAACGTCTTCTTGTTTCTACCATTTTAGGCATTTTACACCACGGAACTAATTCGATATATTATTGATTTACCCTTGTTTGTTTGTTTTTGAATTTCGCGCAAAACTACACGAGGGCTATCTGCGCTAGCCGTCCCTAATTTAGCAATGTAAGACTAGAGGGAAGGCAGCTAGTCATCACTACCCACCGCCAACTCTTGGGCTATTTTTTTGCCAACGAACAGTGGAATTGGCCGTAACATTATAACGCCCTCACGACTGAAAGGGCGAGCATTTTTGGTGCGACGGGGTTTCGAACCAGCGACCCTCAGAGTGCCTTAATCACCTGGCCATGTCGGGCCGATTTACTCTTACAAACACGAGGAACACATGACTTATTACCAAGCATTACTGAGTATTACATTTTTAAATTTCAAAGTAGTCATCACATGAATAACATGTACAGATATGTTGTCACATATATACCGGAAATAAAACATGTGACACACACACATCGAAGTCTTTATTGCTTGGAGAATTTGGTGCCTTACTGTGAGACGAAGGTTTTAGAATGATATATTCGTCTTACTGAAACGGATATGAAAATTACAAGTTTTCGTGGAACGTTTAAAACTGCTGTGTTCGTCTCTAAGTAAAATGCAGTGTGAATTGGTTTGCATTTACAGAACCTGAAAGTAAGTGGAACAGTTGGTGTAAAGATAAGATGACAGAACCTGAAAGTAAGTCGAACAGTTGGTGTAAAGATAAGATGACAACCTAGTGCATTGTTTTTTTACATGGAGAATATTTTATCTTTATTTAAAGAAAGAAATCCATCAGTTCATAAATAAAACGTTTTATGTCTGCTATTAGATTTATCAAAAGCCTAACAGACTGACCACGGTCTCCCTTCCTCTTACAACGACTTGTTTTCACTGTTGATATACATCAGTTATAAAATCATAAATGTTTTATAGCATTACCATACTCACCACTTTGTTTCTAGATATTTTACACAGAGACGATGAGAAAGCAGTTCTTCTCGTTTGTAACGAACCATATGCTACGAAAAAAAAATACAGAAATATTGTGTATTTGATAGAAACACAAAAATACCTAAGAAGGGAAATTAGAGCATGTTTATAATGAGGAAAATAGGACAGATAAAAAGCACTATGTTGCTAACACCTGAGACTAGTTATGTACAAAGATAATTATGTTTGTAACTGTTAGCGACTGAAGTTAATTATGTACAAACACACGTATGTTAATAACTCGCCCTTTTTGGTCGCTTTCAGGACCAGCAACCCAAAACCCGAGTGTAAAACTTATTATCTGATACAAAATTTCCGAGCGTCCAAACCCATATCTATGTAGGGTTAAAGTCGAATAGAGAATATATATATATATACGTGAGTTAACAACTTATAACAGTTAAGACTAGTTATTTACAAGCATACATATATTAACAGTTGGCTACTTCTTTATATATATACTTACGTTCATAACAGGTAAGGGTTTTCGTTTCTTATTCAGAAAAGCACAGATACTTCGAGTGTCTTGTAGAATTTCGAAATTGTATTTTACCTACCATATAAAAGGACAGTAAATTCCTATGAAAGATTAAGATATTTTAACACACATTTTAAGATGTTGCCTTTGCATTTAATTTTAGTCATAGGTTTTCTCGAATGGTGTTAATACTTAACACTCAGAGATGACACCTAAAACAATCATCCAGCTTACATTAAAATACCTGTTTTTATTCTACTGAGTTATTCAATCAATCTTCTATATAAACTAGTTCGTTTTATGTGCATCAAATCGAACGTTAATTCTGTAAAACTAAAACTTATATTGTGACATTTGGACTCTGTTTCGGTCGAGAGGCTAACTGTCGTATAAAGAAGTTAAAAGCAAGTTTTACAAAGTACTTACGAAAAAATACTTCGAGTCTTCACTAGTCTTTGATTTTGAAATACAGCGGTCCAGTACAGCCTAAGAAATAAGACGTTAAAAACGAGAGAAGATTGTAGTGTGGTCAAGGTCGATATAAGGAGATTTATTTGTTTTAACAAGACTATTTGGTAAAGAATTACTTGCTTGTGATTGAGGATAATACAAATCATACCTTACTGTTTCACGCTTGTCTTCCTGTAAAACACGCCTGGTTCTTTAATGCATGTCTACGTGTAAAACACACCTAGCTGTTTCATTGATATCTACATGTGAACCACACCATGTTATTTCGCGCATATCTGCGTGCTACGTAGTTGTTGCATTTGTATTTATGTGCGAAACACACCTAGTTATTTCATGCATGTCTACGTGTAAAACACAATTAGCTGTTTCATTGGTATATACGTGTGAACCACACCTAGTTTTTTTCGAGCATGTCTGCGTGTTACCTAGTTGTTGCATTCGTATTTACGTGCAAAACACACCTAATTATTTCATGCATGTCTACGTGTAAAATATATCTAGTTGTTTCATTTCACATATACGTGTAAATCACACCTAGTTCTTCACGCTTGTCGTCGTGTTAAACACACGAAGCTGTTTCAGGCATGTATACGTATAAAACACACCTAGTTGTTTCACGCCTGTTTACGCATAAAGCATTTTTAAGTTTGCTAGATATATCGTGAAAAGTTAGCAGAGAATACAAGTATCGCTATAAAGTGACAAATCTGGGAATACTAAAACGATTGCCCCAAGGCTTCTTTCTCTTATACAGTCATTTGTTTTAGTTTCGTATTTCTGTGCACTTATCTTTAATTTCTTCATTTGTATTGACACGTTTCTTGTATGTTTGTTTGTCAAGATGTAATTAAACTAATTTCTGCTCGTAACCTTACGTATCGACAAGAGTGGATAAAACATTTTACCATATGTTATAATAAATTGTAATTTGAAACCTTTACAGTGTACTGGAATACGTAAAAGACAAGCGTAAAATATTTTTCTATATTTTTAAATATATCTAGAAGCTTATACAAACGTTTTACACACAATTCACTTGGTTCAATACAATGTAAAAATATCGTAGTTTCAGTTTTCTTAACTCATTGAATATCCGGGTTTCCTAACACAGATTAAGTACCATTGTACATAACATTTCAGATCTACTGACTAAACATTTATACAAAACAATACCAGTTTTATTACACTGATCAGATTATCAAGTATGGATTTTATATTGTTATTCACTATCCTATAATTTGATTAAATTCTCATTCAACACTAATTTACCACTCTGAGATCTAATGTAACAAAAGTCTCCATACGTAATCTACCTTTAAATAATTATATATTAAAAATGCAGTATTTTTACAAAATACAACTTAACATCGTTACATGTTAAAACACAACAGTATTTGTATAAAATATAACTTAACATCGTTACATATTAAAACACAACAGTATTTGTACAAAATCTAACTTAACATTGTTACATCTTGAAACACAGCGGTCGTTCTATATGAGCTAACTGAAAATCATCATATTTAAACTCAGTGAAATATTCCTGTATCAGCTTACCATCATTACGTCGGGCATGACGGCGGTTAGTCCCTCTACAACACATCCAAACATTTTGAGTCTACTTTTCAAAATCTCTGCGTTCCTGGATAATAAATAAATCGGATATCCAGTTATTATCTTAGAACGATCATTTTATCTAAACATTAAGAAAATAAAGTTGAAATTGGCTTCTAGGATTTGAAAATGCTCTCAGTTTCTGGCATTGTTACATTTTTCTTCAAAATTGCTAAGAAAAACTGTTGTTTGCGTGTTTTAATATAAATATTTCAATGATAATATACCATAGTAACAGCCTAAAATTATTCAAAACCATCTTGATAGCACGTGAATTTTAATATAATGAAAACAACTACTTGGTTACTTCATCTGCAATTATTGGGGTGAAATTTTTGGTACATTAAAACAAATATTGATCTAGCTTTAACCTAAATTAATCTTAGAATTAGCAATAGGGCCCATATCCCATCGGTTTTTGAAACATATTATTTAACCTATTCATGCATTAAGTTATTTGTGAGTTTATGGCTTTGTTGGTTACCGGGCCCCTAGCAACTATAATTCACAATAAAAAGTAAATACTTCTGTTATCAATATTTAATTAATTGACAGACTGTTCTAGAGCCCTTATGTATGTTACATAGAAAATAAATGATTTCACTCATTGTTTGTGATAACTTCCAGTCACTGTATGCCATAGCAGAAAAAACGCAAAATTGTTTCGAATCCCCGTCACACCAAACATGCTCGTTCTTTCAGCCGTGTGGGCGTTATAATATGAAGGGTTAATCTCACTATTCATTGGTAAAAGAGTAGCCCAAAAGTTGTTGGTGGGTAATGATGACTAGCTGCCTTCCCTCTAGTCTTACACTGCTAAATTAGGGACGGCTAGCGCAAATAGCTCTCGTGTAGTTTTGCGCGAAATTAAAAAACAAACTGTCAACCCTCTAGCAGCTAGCCTATTACTTCAAAGTTAGAGACGGCTAGTGCAGATAGCTCTGTGTAGCTTTGCGCGAAATTCAAACCAAACTCAAACTGCTTGATTGATGTTTTATGCAGTAACGTTTTGCATCATATCAAGTCGTTTTTATTGCATCATACTGAATCATTTTTCATGAGTATAAAATTTTGTTACCTTATAGTATATTCAGCCTTCTTTTAAATTTCTTGTTAGATAATTTTGCAACGAATAACATGAGTTTCAGAGCGTAAAGTAAATTCTTAAAATGACTGTCAGGTGAGTAGTCGATAAAAATGTTGTGACACCAGATTAGGTGAAAACTGGACTGATGTTGACAGGTATTAAGTACAATAAAACCCAAGCGGTTTTGACATATTCACTTGTACCTCTGAAGAAGACGATCTGTTTATAGCGTTAGGGTTTTCTTTCATATTTTTCAGATGTATTATGATTAATGATTATGATAGTAAAAATTAAAAGTGCGTTTGTCAAAAGATAGGAACTAGAAAGAATGGTGTACAACAAAACAGATGTCAAACTTCTACGGTTTAAACCAGGCCCAACTGGATATGCGAGAAGAAATGCCGATACAGCTTTATCTGGATACAATCTATTCTTGAAGAAGATAATAAGGAGGACATGTTGAAATGGACAAAGAGAGGAAGAAAGGTTGTGCAGAAAGAGAAGTGGAAACACAGATGTTAAGAAACTGCAACGTTACTTTGTTATGGTTGTGCTAACTGATGTTAATAAATAAAAAACAAGCAATTGAACAGTTTGGAGTAGACACTTTGGTACACCAGCAAGAAATGACAAATAATATATTTCGTTAAACTTCAGGCTGACCTCGGTTTGGTAATACTGAAGAAAATAGAAAACAAATGCAACATTTGATCCAACAGAAACCATCTTTGAATGAAACCACGCAGATTATTCACCAGAAAACGTGGCCACTAAAGACCAGTAAACCATATTAGGTGGTTAATGTTCTTTGGAAACAATACATTCCAAGAAATCCTGCGATATATACCATCAAACTTCGGGTCTATTTGTGATAATGGCATTAATACGCGAGTGTGTACAGGAAGCAAAGAAGGAAAGCCAACCAGAAATAACTAAAGAAAGCAAACTGTAATCTGTAAGTTAAACAGTGAACATAGTATAACTTGTGATAATTTCTTTAGAAGTTCCACGTCTTCTAAGAAGTTACTGGACATAAATCTAACAATAGGTTACAAAAGGGAAAAAAATAAAGTTGAACTTCCATCTGACACGATCTTCATCAAGGGAAGCGAGGTTCCTGATGTTCAAAGCACTGCTGTTAAATATTACTCATCATTAGCCAGGGATGATAACAATATAGTAAGAAAAGGCCAGTGATGAACTTAAATTACAATAATACCAGATGCGGAGTGGATGGTACTGACAAAATGATATGGAACTATACAGCTCAGAGACAAACAATGTTGCCGTTTTCTACAACGTCTTAAATATATATTTTTTACATGCTTTGTTCCGTCGACCCCGATTGTAATAAAGGAATACCCCATAATAAACGCCTCATTGAATAAAACAAAAAAGTATAACGTTGTTTTCCAACATCTGCAAAGTTAGGGACTAGCGTTACAATAAACATAACAATTGCAAGGTATTCCCTTGACGAAAAATAAAAAAAAAACGCTCGTTTCTACAGTAGTATGCTATTGGTCGAATAGATATAATCAATTTCAAACCTAACCAATGAACAGGAATTTATTTCTTGATCTTGAAACTGTGCCTTCAAAATGTACGTTAGATAATTTATTTGAATACATATATATGTGTGTTAAAAGAAGAATATTAAATGTTAAAATTAATGTGATACTTGCTAAAACCATAAATGACCTACCGAGTTTCATGTGTGACCATTACCATAGCAACCTCACTGTGCTTGAAATAAAGAACGAAGTCAATAGGGGTCATGTCCTGGTTGTTTCTTAGTATTCCACAATCAAGAGTTAGCAAGAGTTTCGCTGACTCAGGTTTATTATTCATTACTGCCAAATGAAGTGCAGTATTCTAGATCAAAATTTGAAAACGTAAAACGAATGTTAAATTGATTTCATGTATTTTAATAAAAAAACATTCAAATATTTACATGGCAGGATATTTTTCCCTAGGTTTAGTTCACGCGTCTGATAGCTCAGAGTGATATGTTTAAGCTGCTTTGCGAAAGTGAAACTTAATGACATAAAGAAAACAATTTTGCTACTAAACGAGGCAATAAAAAATTGTACTTGTTTTTATTTTCTGCTTGTTTTAACACTGCGCCAACCTTTCAAGATGTTTAGAAATAGCACTATTTTAGTTTCAAATGACTAATGGATAGGTATTAAGTTTAAACAGCAATAAACCACAGTTTTACATTTCACCAAAATATGTTTGCACAAAATATCAAGAGCTTATATTTAGCATCTATTGATTTGTAACGCACAGACTGATTCTGGGTGACTTTTAAATAAACGTAACAAAGAAATAAATTTATGTGGGCGAAAACAGTAATAATCTACATTGTTTACAACTCATACATAAAACATTTAGGTCTAAAGATATTTATAAAAACATAATGTCCTTGGCAATATACAATACCACAATGAGGAAAAAAAAATACCATTGTACCTTTCACAAATACATCATTTACTATGACCGTGGTTTCACCAATAACCTAATTATATCTTTACTGACAAAACTATGGTCGTAATAAGTAATGTATTTGTGAAACATACAGTTGTATTGTTTGTTCTCAATTCTGTAATTATGGAGTTTCACCAAGGACCGGCGGTCTCATGTATCAGTTATATATATATACATAATACGATTTACAAAACTCAAAATATAAAAACCAAATGTTAGCTGGTAATAAAAAAATCATTTCTCACGTGTCAACAAAAATGTCTGAAAAACGTTGACAGAAAAAAAAACATACACAGTTTTTATATGAATACCCCATCAGATTTTATGTCGAGAAAAATCATTTCGTCGATAAGAAAAATATAAAACCAAATGTTACTAAGAAACACACAAAACATTTGTCGCTAAGAGACACAAAACACTTATCCATAAAGCTTCTTAAAAGAGTTCTATATAAAAATAACATTTACAATTTTTGTTGCTAGGTGCTCACCCCATCTCGGTCCATTTGGTCCAGAAGGTGAGAGTGGAATGACAGCAGCTGTTCTATTGTTTGGGTATGTCCATTCATTGCAGCATAATGCATTGGAGTTCTGCCTTTGTGATCTCTGGAGAGTAGAACAGATTGTAACTAACCTACACAAAGTGTTTGTGCGGGTTCTACGTTTAGTCTCTCTTATCAAAGGATCGTCACATTTTAAAATATCGTGAAAACCCAATCATACAGATTTTAGCGCTCTATTATATCAGCTTGAAGAGCATTGTATAGTTTCATTCAATCTAAACGTTGTGGGTGGTTCAAACACTCAATCTTTCATAGCTTGTTTTGCTTTTGTATCGTTATTGGAGAAACTATGTTTAAAACTAAATAAACTTTACTTGCAATATCTGATTTTCTATAGCATGTTTATTTTCTCTGTAGTACGTCTTTAGGCTGATAACTCACATTAAAGAACAAACAATCTGGAGTTAGGTTTAATAATATTGGTAGCGACTAATAATCAGATTCAATTTGGGCCCCCAGGTCGCCCCCCAGTGGCTCAGCGGTATGTCTGCGAACTTACAACGCTAAATCCGGGTTTCGATACCCGTGGTGGGCAGAACACAGATAGCCAATTGTGTAGCTTTGTGCTTAATTTAAAACAACAACAACAAGCCCCCCGGGTCAAGGAACTGAACGCTTTAATAGAAAATACCTCTATGGGATAGGGTTAGAAAGACAATGCAGGCTGTATTTCTATAAGATTATGCTGACCAAATAAGAACCTCTCCAGTTTATGATCTGACAGCTTTGCTTATAGTAAACTATTCCCCATATTTCATACACGACAATCACCTTGTAATGTTAAATCGTTTAGCAAAATCACGTGTACAGGATTTTACCATGCAAGTCAGAACTAATACAAGGGTAGAAAGGGAATTTTGGCTTTCACAGCCATGTTATCTGACAAATAAATTATCTCGTAAGCTGTTCCTACTCTTGTTACAATGATACTATGAATATAAAGCATAAGAAATATTGCGTTAACAAGCGTCGTATCTTATTTGTTTTAAAAGTTTGAATGTTTTTACATTAATTGACTGTTATTAGGCCACATATTAAAAAAAACCTGAAGACGCTTGTAAACATTGTGAGCGTTTTTTTGTTAAGTAAACAACAACGCAGGAGAAAATAAAACTGATATTTTGTGTTACTCTGCTTATTGTCGAAATGTTGAATCTAAAGAATTAATATTTTCATGATATTTATTTTATGAATCAAGCACTAGGTGGATACAAACGTCCTTGAATTGACCCAGTATGTTCACCTGTGAAGTAAAGCTCCTTTCACGAGTAACAAATACACAACTCTTGTATGACCATTTTCAGATGCAATGTGCAACGGTGTCTTTCCTTCCCCGTCCATCTCATTAATAATCAAAGTCCCTCGATTACTTTCCAGCAGGTGGCGCACTGTATTGTAACGCCCATACCTATTAAAGACCAGAGGAAAATAAAAAATCAATCAATTTTGAGCGAAGTAGCTCCACTGGTTCAGTTATTTAATAAAGAGAGAGATAAAATAGTCCGGTACTTTCAAACGGAACGCTTAGAATTTGAAAGTGTTTTAAGTATTTAGTTTTATATTGACAATATAATACTTTTAACATAGAACGAAAACGACAAGTATTCGCTTGGTATCTTATGGTTGCATATGGCATTAATACAGAGTTGTCACGAATAAAATCACCAATCTATATAATATTTAAAAGTGTGTAAGACCTGGTAACGATATTCTATTCAATTTAGTAATTTACCTGATGTAACTGAACATATATAACACTACTTAAGTCATTCATAAAACTTGTGTGTAACATCCGATTTGCAAAACTGAAACTCTCTCAACCTCACAAAGTCTGCGTGCTATGTTTATGTACTGTTCAAATATCTGTATCATTAACCTGAAACGTAATTATATTAGACAACACTAGTATACAGCTATGAGGTAATTAAACTTTCGTCCTGCGCATGTCTACCTGGCAGCAAAGTGTAGGGGCGACTGATTGTCATTATTCTTCAGGTTGACCACTGCCCCCAGCTGCAGGAGACTTCGAATTGTTTTCAGATGTCCTTTCCTCGAAGCGTAGTGCATCGGAGTACAACCGTAAATGTCTCTTTCGTTCATCAAACTGGCGATGCTCGAACCTTGGTGCTGGTGAAATAATATTGGATAAAACCTATTATTTTCATCGAAAGCCGGGTATGTTGCTAAACTTTTCATAACACAAAGTTCTAACAGAGTTATAGCACTGATAACTAGAGTTTATTTGGACAGTCGTATCTAAATGGGTGTAATTTAGCGGTCTGGGTCAAATAACACAAGTAATATAAACACCAGTTTAATTGATATTAATATGAAATAATTTATTATAAAAGTGACTCTAAGAATATTGAAAAAAGTACACATGACTAAACCAATATTAGAATGAAGAAAATGTAGAAAATATATCAAACTTAGACAGAGTGTTGAATTACACTTTTAAAACTAAATGTTACTTACACTTTTATCCCAAATACTTCTAGTTGTAATGCCTAAAAGTGGAATATTTATGTACTAAACCAAAAAAAAAAAAATTCTTCTTATAATAAAATAACTATATCCCAAAATACTACAAACGACAGTATGTGTGAAAGAATAAAGTAGATGAATCAGACAAAAGTACTCAATAAAAATAGTGTTTTATTCATTTGTTTGTTTGTTTTTAATTTCGCACAAAGCTACACTAGGACTATCTGCGCTAGCCATCCGTAATTTAGCAGTGTAAGACTAGAGGGAAGTCACATAGTCACCATCAGCCACCGCAAACTCTTGGGCTACTCTTTTACCAACGAATAATGGGATTGACCATCACATTATAACGTATCCATGGCTAAAAGAGTGAGCATGTTGGGTGTAACGGAGATTCGAACACCGAATCCTCGTATTACAAGTCAAACTCCTTAATCACCTGGCCATGCAGTGCCACGTGTTGTTAATACCAAACAACTTCTGAGATTAACTCATACTTTATAAAAACGTTTGTTTTTAGAGCCAGTTTTGACATTGGAACTACTTTCAACATTGTTTATTGTGCTCAGCAATGAGACTGTAGTTTCACACTATTACATATTCCACAATAGCCACTGTAACAGGCGACATTAATAAACACTTAGCAACATTTCCACAAACATATCAAAAGTAGAAATGTTTTTGTTACTACATTAGATAGAACTTGACACTCATTGGAGCGAGTCAGATTGTTTTGTTATGGTTTCAGTTTTTTGTCAGCCATTTTTTCATGAAAACAACAGTTGATTTCGAAATGTAACTGCAAGTTTGCAAACTTGTAGTTTGTTAGCCTTCTGAATTTTACCTAAAGCTACCTATGCTAGCCGTCCCTAATTTCGCAGTGTAAGACTAGAGGGAAGACAGATAGTCATTACCATCTTTGGGTTACTCTTTTACCAACAAACAGTTGGATTGACCATCATATTATATAACGACCACACGTGTTTGGTGTGACGAGGAATCGAACCCGCAATCGTCAGATTACGAGTCGTACGTCTTAACCAACTGGCCATGCCGGGCCGTATTATTTAGAAATATGACCGTTCGAAGTTCAAAGGGAATAATAACTTATATGAAAGTCATACTACAATTAGATAGAATAACGTTGTTTAGCAATACAATTTATGATGGCAAAGTAAAGAAAATAACAACTCATAGAAAAGGAGATACAATTTATAAATTTTGTATGAAAAAATTTAAAATCTCCGAGGTAACAACGCTTTAGTAAACTATTGTAGGACCAAGACTTTGCAACTATACCCATTTTAATTAATTATTAATTATATATTTTGTGCACTTTAGTAATTTGATCAACAGTTCGTAGTTGCGTTAACTTTCTCTACTTAAAAACTTTCGCCATTACTTTTATACAATGATATAATATAGCAATTATCTAACCTACTAGAAGTACGTAATAAAAATGTAAATGTTTTGAGAGGAATTATAACTTAGATTTCTCTGTTCTCTATTGAAAAAATAAATTGTAGAAAAATCATTCGTAAGGTATGCCATCTCCTTAGCGCCATCTGATATATACCGATGAAACTACTGTTGTTAGATATTAATATTTTTGTACTCAACCCCTGATTGAGGCATGAACTTATCAGGCTGAAGTCCAGGGCTTCACACTAATTAGGAATTCTCAAGCTATGACTATAAATGTATTGCACGATATGTAAGTTGAAAAGCCTAGGGCCAATAAAACCTATAATCCGCCCTTGCTTGTACAACAGCAGTAATCAGAACGTCGAATACATTATGATATTCCTTTACTAAATATTATCTACTATTAGTCTATCTAAACACCCTTCAGTTATTGTTCCCTTTGCCTTAGGCTGACTCAACAGTAATCTCCGTAACTTACACTGTTTAAAATCCAGTTTGGTACAATAGAGGGTACAGCGAATACAGTCAGTCCCTTGGGTAGCTAAGCGCTTAAACACAAAGAGACGTGATTGTTCCCTTGGTGACACATCTAGTTTGTTGTAATATTTAATACGTTCACGTTACATGCTGAAACAATGCGAACAAGATCTCAAACTATTTTACTAAAACAGAGGATGGACACAAGTGTGTTTGTTTATTTTTGAATATTGCGCAAAGCTGTAGAAGGGCTATCTGCGCTAGCCATCCCTAATGTAGCAGTGTAAGACTAGAGGGAAGGCAGCTAGTCATCAACACCCACCACCAACTCTTGGGCTACTCTTTTACCAACGAATAGTGGGATTGAACGTCATATAATAACCCCCCCACGGCTGAAATGGCAAGCACGTTTGATGCGACGTGAATTCGAAACCCGCGACCGTAAGATTACGTGTCGAACGCCTTAACCCATCTGGCCATCTTTTTAAATGTGTCAACTTTAGATTAATAAACTAATGCAGATATTTATATAAGTTTAATAATTTGTTAAATAAATTATTTTACGTTTCGAAGTAACATAAACTGAGGTTAACGTTACTGAAAGGAGTGAAGGGTATTTTATCAATTCAGATAAATATTCCAGAAAGCTTTCGACTAGGTTATTAACAATAGCCCGTTTTTCAACAAAGGCTTTCTAGTGGTACAGCGAGTCAGATTGTTTTGTTATGGTTTCAGTTTTTTGTCAGCCATTTTTTCATGAAAACAACAGTTGATTTCGAAATGTAACTGCAAGTTTGCAAACTTGTAGTTTGTTAGCCTTCTGAATTTTACCTAAAGCTACCTATGCTAGCCGTCCCTAATTTCGCAGTGTAAGACTAGAGGGAAGACAGATAGTCATTACCATCTTTGGGTTACTCTTTTACCAACGAACAGTTGGATTGACCATCATATGAATATGATGTAATTTTACTAGCGTACAACGCTAGAAACCGGGTTTCGATATCCATGGTGGGTAGAGCACAGATAGCCCATTATGCAACTTTGTGTTTATTTGTCAAATAAACAAACAAAAAACTTTCTATAAAGTACCGATGAAACGAAAATAATTATTTCATATGTCGACAGAGGGCGCTAGAAACAGAAAATGTGGATAAAGGTTATTGAAATTTTTTAAAACTGGGTACAGGTGTAAGACCAGAATTTAAGGAATCGTATCATATTCATTCTTGAAATATTCCACAAATTGCACAATGGGCCATCTATGCTCTACATACTTGGTATCCAAATCCAATTTTAAACGTCATAAGCCATCATACTCACCTCTGTGTCATGGGGGGGACTAAAATATGTTTAAATAGAGAAGAAAAACGGATTTTTGTCACTAAAAATATATTTCGCCTTGCTGCGTTAGCAAGAAGTAAAACTCCTACTGGTCACTGAAGAAAATACCAGGATCATTTTTGTGGCACTAAAAGTATTTTCTACTTAAAAAATGGTATCTATTATTTCTATTAATAATGTTTAAACCTCAATCCAGTTAAATTTTGTAAAGTAAAAGTTCTGTTGTTCAAAAAGTGATACATAGTTAACCAATCAAATCACTCATGTGTTTAAATATTGATCTAAGAACACTTAAGAACATCGTGTTAAAAATCAATATATTTCAGACGCCGTGTTTTATCCATTCCATCTTGTCTTCTCGAAACCGAAAACGTAAGACCAGGTTCGTTGGCGTAAATAATATTTTTGATGGCCTGGCATGAGCAGGTGGCTAAGGCACTCTACCCGTAGTCTTTGAGTCGCGGGTTCGAATTCCCATTACACCAAACATTCTCGTCCTTTCAGCTGTGGGGGCGTAATAATGTGATGGTCAATCGCACTATTCATTGGTAAAAGAGTAGCTCAAGAGTTGGCGGTGGGTGGCGATGACTAGCTATCTTCCCTCTTGTCTTACACTGCTAAATTAGGAACGGCTAGATAGCCCTCGTGTAGCTTTGCGTGAAATTCAAAACAAACTAATAACACTTTTGTTTAGTTTTGAAAGTTGTGATGTATTAACTAAGCCAAACTAAAACAATTAAATAAATAAATTAAAGAAACATCAGCCCTCATAATTCATATACCTATCAAGCCTTCTTTTAAACTCTCTCAGATCTACTGCCTCCACAACATCCGAAGGCAACCAATTTTAAAAGCAATTATTTTATTTCAAAAACATACTTGTCACAGTTGAAGACGGCTTCTACCTTGCATAAATCTATATTTGTGTCTCCTAGTTGTATAATTCTCGCTGTAAGCACTATCAATTTCATTTACAATTTTAAACATTTCAACCAGGTATTCTTTATTGTTTGTTTGTTCTTTGGAATTTCGCGCAAAGCTGCACGAAGGCTATCTGTACTAGTTGTCCCTAATTTAGCAGTGGGAAGGCAGCTAGTCATCACCATCCACTGCCAACTCTTAGAATGCTATTTTATCAAAGAATAATGGGATTGATCGTCACATAATACACCACCCACGGCTGAACCCGTGGGTTCAACCTCCACTGAACCCTTTTTAAAAATTCAATGTATTTCTTAAGGTAAGGAGCCCAAAACTGAACACAATGCTCCAGATGTCATCTGACCAGTGGCCTATACAATGAAATTATAACTTTTTTAGACTTGTATTTAATATTTCTGTAGATACAACCTAAAATTCTATTTGCCTTACCACTAGCAACAGCATACTGCTTGAATGGCTTAAGAGACTGATCAATCATTACACTAAGATCCTTTCCTTTCATGACACTCTTAAGGTTATTCCCATCTAAATTATACATATAATTCAAATTATGATGACCCACATGCAATAACTTACATTTACAAAATTAAGAACCATTGACCATTTATTTTCCCAACTAACTAAATGATCTAAATCCTTTTGTAAATCAGCAGCATCCTCTTCACAGCCAACAATACCCAAGACCTTGATATCATTAGCAAATTTAAGTAATTTATTGACCAGTCCTTCATCTGTGTCATTAATGTAAATCAAAAAGAGCTATGGTCCTAAGACTGAGTCCTGAGGTACACCACTTGCAACATTAATCCAGTTTGACTGAGCTCCATATATACCAACCCTCTACTTTCTTCAATCAAGCCACTCTTCTGTTCCATTAGTTATCCACCACACCCATAGATGTAAGTTTCTTTACAAGCCTTTTATATGGCATTCTGTAAAATGCTTTCTGAAAAAACAAGTAGTCCAAACCTGCACCATTACTTTCATCTACATATGCAATAACATTTTCAAAGCATGTTAAAAGATTTGTAACAGTGGCGGCGCCAAAGGGGGGAGGCTTGAGCCCCCCAAAATGAGCAAGCCCCCTCTCAGGTCCCCCAATATTGTTACCTACATATATTCATAAAATATGGAAAACACAATCGTCGTTGTTGCTTAACAATTAACATCAAAGAGACATAGATCTGTAGAACTCAACGTCTTCATTAGGACGGAGTATGTGTCATGGGTCCCATAGCAACGTACTGAATACACTGAAACTCATGCGCTGTATTGCCGCTCCCTGTGTAATGCCATTCTATCTTCAGCTTTGACGAAGATTAGACAACTACGTTGATTTCAAGTTACAACAGATCATCAGGGATTTTACTTGATAAACCAAAGGTTTCACAGGTATTTACCCATTAATTTCATTTATCTTTTATTGAAAAGTAAAACATAGCATGCATGTATAAGTGTATTGTGTATAGGTCAAAACTATGAAGCATTTAGCCGGTGTTGTGTTCTCTGTGAGATCATTTTGCATTGTGTATCATCCATCCAAGATTGTACTGATGATTGAGGCATATACTTAAAATTGTGACTTACAATCCAATTAATGTTATACTTATTATCAGATAATAACCTTACATGTTAACTGACCAAATAATATTTCTAAACAATCCTAGAATGAATTTTGAAATTGTCATTGGATTATTTAGAAGTGCCTAATTTAATGTAATGTAGTAGTTACATCATTGTAACAGGTGCTTGTCACACTTATGATAATAAAAACAATATCACAATCACAGTTTGGCCTGTATGAATATTGCGATCTTATGAAGAAACCAGCCTTTCTGTGAAGGTCAACTGTAATTTAGACATTTTGTTTTGGTGCTACTATGACCATTCAATATCCAGACCGCGGGTTTGCTTTGTTCGAGCGCGACGAACGCCTTAAGCGTATGATCACCGAGCCGCCGACAATAGTGTACGCTATGCGTACGGCTAACGATCGGCTCAGCCCGATCGAGATTCAGACGCCAGCCGCACGCTACACCCTCCTCGCTCACTCCCATTAGCTACCCGCAGTTTTACAACATGACCTATTTGTAATAATGAATTATTAATCAGAGTGTGAGTGTCCAATGAAGACTGCATTGAAAACGCAGTTCAAAATAGCACACCTTTCTGAAATGTATCTTGGTATTTATATTATTATAATTTACCATCTATACTTCATATTGATGGCATTTTGGGAAACCCCTCTACAGTTTACCTCAGCCCCTCAAAGAAAATATCCTGGCGCCGCCACTGATTTGTAAGGTAAGATTTTCCCTTTATGAAACTACGTTGACTGCCCAATAAACTTCTAAACTGTGTTATATAACATTGTAAAATATCTTTCATCAGACTTGCCAAAATTTTTCCCACAACTGATGCCAGAACTAATAGGTCTGTAATTAATGGGACACCTTCCTTGGTAAAAGTACTTTTTAACAATTCAACTTTTGGAAATTACTTATTATTTGAATGAGCAAGTTTTTTTATGCAATGTTACAAATTCATTATTAGTATTTAACTTTTTAAAAACGAAATCATGAAATTAAAATCTCATTCTTTAAGAGGAAGTTCTTTTTGGTTTCTCTGACTCACTTCTTATCTTGCTTTGTCTTCCTTTCATTACAGTTTCTTACTTCTAAATATTCGTACCACTTACACTGACTAAAAAATATAACTTTAAAGCACGACGAAGTTGAGCTACCAATTCAATATACAATATAATATATTTAATACAATATAATATAATTCAATATATATTTCAATAATAATTCAATATAAAAGTTTTTTTTTTGTTAAATATGAATAAGCAACATACCTGATTGAGATAATTCCAGAAGTCGTCAAGAGACCCACCAGCAAGAACAATGTGGTGTAAAATATTACGATTCATATTATCCTTGGTTCCCATTTCTGCCCCTGATTGAAGCAAAACTTTCGTGACTTTCCAAGCGCTCCTAGCGGCTGCTAATAACAACACTGTTCTTCCTTCTTTGTCTACAGCATTGATGTCAGCTCCCTGTAAATCGAATTATTCTCTAAAAAAGAACAGGCAAGTAGGCATAACATACGTAATGTTGTCACTTGTCCCTTGCTTTCCTTTTGTTTGTCATTGCAAACTTCACATTGTCTCCCTCTGTAGTTTATTTCATATGTTCTCTCAAGAAAGTTAAATAATTCGACATGGACTTTGAAGACAAAAAATAAATGCGTGCCTTGAAATCTAGGGTCAGAATTGTTCCTTAAATTTGTTAGATATAGATAAAACATCAACATTTTAGTCAAGGCTTCAATGTTTGTTTCTCTGCGAAGATACACAATGGGATATTTGTACTATATCTACCACAAGGAATTGAAAGTCGGATTTTAGCGTTGTAAGTCTGTAAATTTACCACTGACCCCCTAGAGGACAGTTTATTTATTTATTTCCTCTTTAAAAATCATATTTTATATATGCGGGAATTTGATCAGTTATCTATCTCTCTTGATGCAAATCTATTCAATATGTATTAAACAAAAGTATGGAATATTCTGGGAGTGTCTTATGACAACCAATGGGCTGTGACATTTTTTATTACTAGAAAAAAATAAAGGAAGATTTGTAGATTCAATAAGACAACATTTACCGATCCACAGCCCAAAAAGATATTCACGATATTCTACTTAAGGATTACTAGGATAAATTTAATCAGACGTTAAGGATTACTAGGATAAATTTAATCAGTTAGGATAATTTCACAAGTTAAGGATTACTAGGATAAATTTAATCTTACGTTAGGATAATTTCACAAGTTAAGGATTACTAGGATAAATTTAATCTTACGTTAGGATAATTTCACAAGTTAAGGATTACTAGGATAAATTTAATCTTACGTTAGGATAATTTCACAAGTTAAGGATTACTAGGATAAATTTAATCTTACGTTAGGATAATTTCACAAGTTAAGGATTACTAGGATAAATTTAATCTTACGTTAGGATAATTTCACAAGTTAACGGCTATATACAATGCAAGCTTATTATTTGCAAAAACCATGTATTTTCAGAAACATAAATTTAAATTATGTTTGTTTGATTCTTTCTTGTCATTTGTTAATAACAAGTGAAATGTTTGGTCGACTTTATTTACTAGTAAACAGTAGCATGAACTGGATAGAGAGGAAATGTTACGCAACATTCAATTGTGAGGAATATGTTTGTTTTAGTTCGACTCGTAATCTGAGGGTCGCGTGTTCGAAACCCCGTCACACCAACTATGATCGTCCTTTCAATATAATTTGACGGTCAATCCCATTATTCGCTGGTAAAACAGTAGCCCAAGAGTTGGCGGTGGGTGGTGATGACTAGCGGCCTTTCCTCTAGTCTTGCACTGCTAAATTAGGGACGGCTAGCGCAGATAGCCCTCGTGTAGCTTTGCGCGAAATTAAAGAAACAAACAAACAAACAAAATGTTTGTTTTAACTTGGTTTCAGCAAATGTAAGCGTTGATTAAATATATGCTTAAAACTGTTTAATTTTTCTTTTTTCTCAGTTTATTTAGTTAGTTGCAAAATATGAAAGAGCACGATCCAACAACACTCTTCTAGAAACTTCCAAAATTAGAATCCAATCATAAGTACTAAGCTTCACACTACAATTTATATCTTTTGCTACAGATGAATTTCATACGCTACATGATATTGTAGAAGTTATGTTTTCTTTCCTATTATAATACTCATGGGAATGTGCTGACCAAACATTATTCTAAAATAAAGAATAGGAAATGAAAGATTTTACAAATAACTGATGTACACGAGGGCGATCTGTCCCTAGTTTATCAGTGTAACACTAGAGGGAAGGCAGCTAGTCATCACCACCCACCGCCAACTCTTGGGCTACTCTTTTACCAACGAATAACGGTATTGACCGTCACATTATAATGCCCCCATGGCTGAAAGGGCGAGCATGTTTGGTGCGACGGGGATTCGAACCAGCGACCCTCATATTACGAGCCGAACGCCTTAACCAGCTGACCATGCCAGGCCCTAGTGTTTATTTGTTTCATATATTATGAGTAATCCTGTAACCAACTTGGTCACATACCTATAGGAAATGTAAAAACGTGTTTAAAACGTGGATAAGATCGAAACTGACATCTATCAATAATTATAGGATTAATGTATTTAAATAAATTATTATATAGAAATATGCAAAAATAAACATCTACTTCTCATTGTCCAAATAACATGTTTATTTAAGTGAGAGTTTATTAAATTTTACCTTCAAATTGTGAATAAAGAGTGAAACGTTGTTTAGGAAAAACACGAATATTTTAAAATCATGTGTGTGTGATTTTTCTTATAGCAAAGCCACATCGGGCTATCTGCTGAGCCCACCAAGGGGAATAAAACCCCTGATTTTAGCGTTGTAAATCCGTAGACTTACCGCTGTACTAGCGGGTTGGGGCCAAAAATCATCTAACAAGTAAGATGGAACAATATTTAATAACCAAGCTGATAATCAGAAAACAATTTAAACATCTTTTTAAATAAACTTTTACAAAATAGGTTTGTTGTCATATGAATTAAATGGCCACAGAGGCTCACAGCTGTATGTTAAAAATAATTAAAATCTATTAATACGTTTTGATTAAAACCTACTCTTAATTAATAAGTTCTAATCATGCTTTATGGTTGCAACTAACAATAACGCTATGTAACACAAATTTTGGTCGTTAATAGTGTGTGTTATTTCTTAATTGCTTATGTTGTAAACGTACAGATTTACATGTATTTATACTAATGTTATACAAAAAAATGTTTAGAAGTGAGTAGTTTTTCGAGATTTGCGACTGTAATGTAAGTCACTTTTACGTATCAGCTCCCATCATGTTTTGGTTATACGCTCCCGGGTCACAAAAGCAAAGTTTGAAGAGAAAAAAAGGTCTTTTCCATTTACTTTAGGCATAAACAATTGGGAAATAATACTTTCTGCCCAGGAACAAGAAAAAGTAAAAATTTTGTTACATAGTGTTATTAACAAAATCCAAAGGAGTAAATATCTGCTTACCAGAACAACCTGATTTTTCTCCCCTATTGCATTAAAGAGAGTATAACCAACAAATGTTTGGTAATATGTTTTGCCTATCAACAATTCCTTCCTCTCTTAAAAAGTAGTTCGTCAATATGAAAACTTTCATCAGCTGCTTACCGTGTTTCTGTATGTATAACTGTTAATTTAAAATTACTAACTAATCTTAAATTATCCATTAAAGTTTGTTTTGTTTTCGCTTTATTAAAAATTATTCAAAATAACTTTAAAACATTCTTTAAAAACTATTTATTTAATTGTTTCTTATTCCATATTTAAAATATTTTTTTCGTTTTAAATAACTAGTTGAGTATTTACACTTTTACAAAGTTTTGTTGTCATGAATATAAAAAAATTGCATTAAAATTATTTTCAAACTAACATTTTTTCTTCGTTATCCATCACTAAGGGAAGTACTCTAAAAACTAAGTACATCAAGTGAGTACAGTAGCGAACGCTCTAATAAGCGCTTGCAACGCTAGCACCTAGAAACAATGCCTAGTGGATTTTACGACTTAGAACCAATACTACCACTAGCGGTATGAAACAATGAATTCAATCTGCGGTAGTTACCTACATCTTTTTAGATGTGGATAAATATTTATTCATAAAAACAAGACATATTAACGGTGAATGAAGAAGAACATCGATTAATATAAAAAAAAAATTGTCCTCCTCCATTTTCTCCGATAACTATCGTTCCCAGAGTTCATTTCGCATAGCTTAGCTTAGGACGAGAGTATAATCCGAGGTCACTGCTGTTTGTGGCTCTTTCTCGTGGCTATCAACCTTAAAGGTAACAACACACTTTCCAATAATATGTAATCTATAATGTTAAGGTGTGAAATTGTAGAAATATCAAGATCAGAGTAGCACTTCCTTGTATAAGTTGCTTTCTTTTAAAATTGGTACAGTGTAAGTGTCCAAGATGGATGTAACTGAAAACAAAGATCGTGAAATCTACCACAAAACGCTTGAGTGATAATAAAGCTAAAGTTATTGCTAAAGCTCAAACAGGTAGTATTTTATAATGGAAACGGTAAAACAGAGCAATTTGACATTATTCACATCAAATCATTTTGTTCAAGAGCTGTAAAAATGAGCTTTCGTTCAGCGTGCTTCTTAACTAACCTAAGAATCATCATTGAATTACACCAAACAAAATGTGAAGTTATACAACTCCAAACAGTGTTAGTTTTTAAGTTAATAACAGTAATGAATTTTGACTAGTAAAAGTTACATTAAGTGACTTACGAAGCCTTTTTAATTCGTTTCACTAAGTGTAAGTATTTACGTTGTGTATTATGATTGTTCTTATAGCAAAGCCACATTGGGGTAGCTGCTGCGTCCATCGAGGGGAATCGAACCCTTGATTTTAGCGTTGTAAATCCGAAGACTTACCGCTATCCCAACGGAGGATTGTATTGAGTGTTTAAAGCAAATGAGAAATCTAATACCTAAGCTCACATAATTGATATATGTATAGTGTTGGAATATACATTAAGATTTCACACTCTTAGGTACTTTTTTTCCTTAATTTCCACAAAGGCTTGTGTTAAAATACAAGAAATATACGATATAAAATGTAAAAATCTCTAGAGCTAACAACACATACCTCATTCACAAGGTACTCGACTAAAGCGTCATGGTCAAACATTGCTGCACAGTGCAGTGGCGTCATCTGTTGGGCATCACTGGTATTCAAACAGACGCTTTTTTCCTCTGGCTGAGCATTGAACATTAATTTAACAATTTCTATGGCACCCTGGGCACACGCTAGGTGCACTGGAGTTGATAGATCGTGCTGTTGGGTGCTGATTAGGGCGCCACTTTCAAGACAGAGGTTTACTGCCTGTAATTCAAACAGAAAAGTAGGTTTCACTCTGTAGTCAGTGGCGTGACATGTAGCACATTTTCGAGCAATTCTTCAAGTTAGTGAATCAGTATTATATATAAAACATATGCTTTAAATAAATAAAAACAGTTGTGAAAGTAATTACTCATCGTCGTATTAAAGTGAATTTTTTTATATATTAGAAGTGGTGTCGTTTACTGAAAATACAGTACTTTGTGAGATCACCAGTACATTTAAAAATTTCATAAATAAAGATAAACCGTCATGTACTGTCCTAGTGAAAACTATGTTCCTGTTACGAAGAGAGTAGTTTTATTTAAAACTGTGTTCTATTATAAATGAATGATTGTTCTATTCATAGCAGGTATTTTTCTAACTGTCTGAATCTTGAATACTAAAAATTTGATTTTTAAAGATGTTTGTTTGTGGGGTCATTCAATAGATGACGCAAAAATGTCGGATACAATAGATACTAACATACACGCTAGGTCCATCATAGTAAGGTAATTTTAAGAAATAATTAAGCAAATTAAGAACCAATTAATTAATAGATACTAACAATATATCAGGCCGGCATAGCCACGTGGTTAAGGTACTCGACTCCTAATCCGAGGGTCACGGGTTCGAATCCCTGTTACACCAAACATGCTCGCCCTTTCAGCTCTGGGGGCGTTACAAAGAACGGTCAGTCCTACTATTCGTTGGTTAACGAGTAGCCCAAGAGTTGGCAGTGGGTGATTATAACTTACTGCCTTCTCCCTAGTCTTTCACTGCTAAATTAGGAACAGCTAGCGCAGATAGCCCTCGTATAGCTTTGAGCGTAATTCAAAGCAAACCAAGCTAATAATATAAGTATATATTATAGCAACAAGTTACTGCCCTTCGGTTGTCTGTGAAAACTGAAATTTATTTTCACTGATAAAACACTCGGGATGTTTGTTTCTTAGTTTTTCAATACGTTAAAACCAGGTATTTAAGTGATTCAAACCGTTCTTTGTTAACGGTTTTATGTTATATCAAGTGATAAAACCTGATTCGATCTCACGGGTCTCTAACCTATAAACACTCGAGTTTACTATAATATTAAAGAGTTTTTTTGAACAACAACTCATTGTCGAATTATATGGGTCGGTTCATTTCTATAAGATTTAAAACTTGTATAGAACGTTACATGTGTTATAATGACGAAACGTTAAAATATGTTATTACGGAGATGACTTAACATTAGCACGTAAAAGCACGATACATCATGCAACGACAAAATAATGTGATATCTTTACTGAAGACTGATAATGGGCTCATTGAATTCAGTTATAATACTTACTTGCTTTTAAAGTGCTTACAAATCGTGACTTGGAGCACTTTGTGTTAAGTGACCAATGCAATATATTAACTTACTAAATAAAAGGAAACGAGCCATGCAAATTAAATGGACATTTACAACTAGGAAGTATTACACTACACGAGCTCTTGACAAGACTTTACTTACTTTCCTATCGAGAAGACTCTGCTTGCGTCATCTGTTTAGAGTTTCGTAATATTGTTCTCTTCATGAAGATAAGTAATTCTGTCCTCCCTGTAACTTAGTTTCTTGACCAATCGTAAACATCTTAAGATTTTATCGTTATGTTTTTCAACTTCAAGCTTAAATGTACACCGTTAGGTGTCCACTTTTAAATGGTAGCAGAAATATATCATGTATTAACGTTATATTGTTATTAATAATGTATAAGTTAAAACCACTTCTTTTTATCACTTCATCTAAATCTGAACTTACTACGTTACTGTTCAGCTTATACAACTCCAGATACTATATGAAGTTGCACCATGGATGTACGCCATAGCGAGGTGGTTAGAGCACTCGAATCATAAGCCGCTGGTTCCCCCTCACATAAAAAATGCTCGTCCTTTCAGCCGTGGGGCGTTATAATGTGACGATCAATCCCACTGTTCGTTGTTAAAAAGATTTGGCGGTGGGTGGTAATGACTAGCTGCCTCTCCTTTAGTCTTACACTGCTAATTAGGACGGCTATCCCAGATAGCCCTCGTGTATCTTTGCGCAAAATTCATACAAAAACATTTGAACCAGAGTCTCCCAAATTATTTACTTTCAAAAGCAATTAAAATTGCTTAAATTAAATTAAAGAAATTAAGAATAAGAAATATATTTATTTCTTACTTTTGAAATTCATATAACATGCCGTGTTGTAGCCTACAGAGTGCGCTATTCTTCCAGTGATTCATGGTATGTGTACGTTTTACTGACGTCGAATTGTAACGTTAAGCGTCCTTTATGTGAGGCCTTTTAGTGTTTACTGGCTGACCGACAGACAACACAACACTGCATAACCACCAACCAGACAAGCGTTTTCGAACTTAATAGTACTTCAAATATTGACATTTAATAATTACCTTAAAACTTATATTGAAGAACACCACCTATCGTCAACCCTGAAGAATAAATCACGTAACGTGACCTGGGAACTACAAAGTTTTATGAAAAACATGGACCATTTTCTTGAGGACAGAAGCCATCATCATCATGTGATGTCATCCTTAATTTGTCCATCGAATTATTGAGATCCACGTCCACCATCAAACCACAGTGTTAAAAAATAGTCTAGAGACTATCAATATCTTACATCAGATCCGAAGATCTGATTTTAACATGAAGATAATTATGGAGATGGTACCAACTTTGTTGTATTTAATCTCAAACTGGTGATCAATTACGTCTTTCAACAAACCTTGACCCTTGATCTTAGCCTGAAGATCAACTGTGTCTGTCAATGGACATAGATATTTGATTTATACTTGAATTTCATTAATGTCTTCCTTCGAGCCTCGATGTTCCATCTCAACCGATCATTATTGTCTACCACAGTAACTGTAATTTTTATAACAGTCATCAGGGCTTAACAAGAAATACCAATTTTTAATTTTGATCTGTAGATCGTTAAGAAGTATAATAAGATATTTTAAAACCCAATTTAAGATCAGCGACTCTTAGTTTTCGCATGAAGAAAAACTATAAGTATTTTACGACACTGGTTAAGTGTTGATAAATTTACACGAGCGAGTTTCTACTGACGTGATATCACTCAATTTCGATTTAAGCGAAAATGTTTCTCACAAACTTTCATAAGTCGTACATTTTATCGAATTCGTCGCTACAGTCAATTTCTTAGGTTGTAGAACAGTACATTTTTAACATGTAATTTCTGGCCTTATATAGAGCTAAGTAAACATTTTGCCTCACTAATGTCGTTAGCAGATATGTTGCAATGTCAAATGTTTAAATCAAATATGTACAATAATGTATAGAATTGTTTTTCATTGTTTCTTATTAAGTACAAGGTTAAAACAACAGAGTATTCGTATTGTGCTAATAACGGGTATTAGAATCCGATGATTAGAGAAAATTGCGTAACATTGAAGTACTAATCAAAATATTTATTTTACGATCATTTTAAATTGGCTATAACTGATTTCGTTAACTGAAGTACGTTAACTCTTCTGAACTGTCGTTTTGTTAGACTTCAGAGTATGTATCTTGATGTCACCTTTATCTATACGTCCAGAATCGTCTAACTTATGGATACCTCGCCTACCTTCTCTTTCACCTCAATATTTAAAATATCTTATTGTCTTTCTTCCTTTGATGTCATTCATAAGTCACTTGCTCGTCTATTTTGATTTCTCACTTACCTTGCTTCTGAAACTTTTCTAACTCTCACATACCTTATTGGCTTACCCTATCATCGCATCCCAATTATCTAAGTTGATAATAATTGCATTTTACTTGTTTAATATAGTTCACATCATTACAACTGTTGTTTGTCCAGATGACGATATAGATACATCATAAACCAACACTGTGTCTCTTGTATCCTAGCTGGTCTGATGAAGAGTTTCGCCGACACCGGATATGGCAGATATAGTGTGGTTAATACATTATTAAATATTGTTTTTACTCACAAGTTATTAGTTACTGACTCATCTATTTAATACCTCACCTATACTTCTTGCTGCTGAACCAATATTGTTACTTTACCTATTGTAATGAAAAGTATGAATGGACGAGTGGACTGCTGAATGTAGAGGAACATGGCCTCACCTATATTACTGAAAGATACCTTGATAACAGCAGAGTGTAGAGCTGAGTATGGTGGAACATTACCATACCGGACTCACTAAAATCATACCTTGATGTCACCAGAGTGGACTGCTGAATGTAGAGGAACATTCCCATCAGTGTCATATAGCTTCAGCATTTCTTGACGCGAAACACCAATTGATTCACCTGTGCATACAAGAATTAACAATTGGATAGTTTCATTGGTAAAATAGTTAACTGAAAATAGTAATAATGATCTATATAAGTAAGTATTTATATTTATAACACTAGTTTCTTATATTGAAACACTATCTTATATGATCCAGACTATGAAAAACTTTGATTTACAGTTACGAAAGTCAAATTATTGAAATGAAAACTGATCTTCGAAACATAATGGGTCATTACTGTTTAAACGATAAAAGTCCGTGAAGCATAAGAAAGCGACAGAGCGTAAAAAAGGTGTTATAAAAGCAATGTAAACAATATTTTTATTACTTCTAATTTGTTCATTTTGTATTGTAAACCATACCTTTTTAGTATTTTACTGTATATATAAATATTGTGAAAAATTAATATTTTTCTTTCATCACTCAGCTCAAATGACGAATTCTGGTATTAAACAAAAGTTTTTTTGGTAACTTGTGATAAACAAAAAATCAGAAATGCCGTTTTACAAACTTCTGATTTTGAATCCAAAATGAACAAATCAGGGGAATGTGGAAATGAGTCTGTGGTGTACGTGATTTTCATGTATCTTGGAAAGAACGGGATTGCTGTTTATACAGCAGCAAAGAATCGTAGTAACACTGCTAATGATGCAATGTTACAAGATTCAACGTCATTTACATTAATATAAATGCATATATTAATATAGGTCTATTGTGTTTAGTTTGTTTGTTTTCTTGAATTTCGCACAAAGCTACTCGAGGGCTATCTGTACTAGCCGTCCCTAATTTAGCAGTGTAAGACTAGAGGGAAGGCAGCTAGTCATCACCACCCACCGCCAACTCTTGGGCTACTCTTTTACCAACGAATAGTGGGATTGCCCGTCACATTATAACGCCCACACGGCTGAAAGGGCGAGCATGTTTGGCGCGACGGGGATGCGAACCCTCAGATTACGAGTCGCACGCCTTAACACGCTTGGCCATGCCGGGCCTACTGTGTTTAGTTCGAACTTACTAAAACTAGAGAATTATTGTAGTGTTGACATAAATTTTTAACTAATATCTGTTAACAGTTTCATCTGGATGAATTTTGAAATATTGTTCATTGTATAATTCAGGTTTCACCTAAAATATCTAATGATTTAACACCTATACTTAATACATTATTACTGTTTCATAATGATTACCTATCTTTGCTTATACGGCTTTAGACATTTTTTTGAAATGTTCAAAATATTTTTATTTGCAATATCAAAATCCTGGCCAACGTGGTGAAATGTCCCGCGTTTTGTTTTGTTCGAAAGATTACTCTATATTGTAATTATAATTTTTTTTCAATTTGCTGTGTACACGTGAAAATTTACTCCAGGGCATATCGATTGTGAACTTTATAAAATATTATTCCTTATAATAACGTGTGAAATGGCTACGCAAACAAGATGTCACTCAAAATAGGTCATAGAGGTAAGTAACTGATAAGCCTTTGATAAAGATTGCACAATCTAACACTAACCAAGCACGGTTTCCACAAAGTATTATGGTTCAGAGCCGATAATGTCTTCCGGTGCTTATAATAAACTCTATATCTTAGCGCATGTTGCGCATTAACGAAAGCCATACAATTCGCAGTCGCGAAACACTGTTAGAACTATGGTACGAATTACTAGGCCTACGACTTAATTTTCGCAAGTAATAAATCAACAAATCCCCGTAGATACACAGACCGGTGATGGAGAGCAGCAATGAGCCATCTGGGTACGTGAATTAAGGTTGATTACGACACTTACACGATCGCACAAAACACACGCCGAATAATTTATTGCATCAGCAATATAGGTCAAGTATTAATTAGAAAGAGGTGTTAATGAGATTTCTGGCCTACTTTGCATGCCGTCGTAGAAAGTAAATAAACTCTTATTGTCCTTCACGAAGTCAAGTATTATAGAAACAAAAGTTTGTCTAAACAAAGGACAAATGGGCTCGTAAACAAATTATTCAACGTACCTTCATTCATGTGCTGAAATATTTTACTCATTGTTACTCCACATAAACGTACAACATTTGTAAGTCATGATTTTTGGAAATTTAATAAAGTTACAAGTATAAAATAAAGATATGTAGTCTTAATATGACTTAACTTCGTTTTACCTCTAATTATAAAATTGTGAAGGCTCAAATCTTTGATTTTAGGCCTAAGTGATTCATCACATTCTATAGGTTAAGAATAACGACAGTGCTGCCATCAGTTCTATACTTTAAAATAGTGGCTGACATATTTGAAACGACGCTTTGAAACTAATCAATAACTTCGAAGTACAAGATTCATCCATCAAGAAGAAAACGCTAAAAAGAACTTTCAAAAGTCACATGACGGAAAAATCACATTGTATAGTTTTACTAATTTTAAGAATATGGCGCACGACACGATTAGTATCTTTCTATTTTCTTTATTTGTACATCGATACCCACGGTTTTATCTGAAGGCCTCTTCTTCGTCAGATGTACTGAGGTAAATAGGGTGAAACCTCAATAACTGAAACTACTTACCTGATGTTTGTTTTTTTCGTAAATAAACACAAAACTACACAATGGGCTATCTGTACTCTATCTACTGATGAACATATCTAGGCTTAAATTTGTTCTGAAAGTATATAGCTGTTTCTAGTAGTTTACGTCAAGTCTTTCTTTGTTAATTTTATATTTAGAAAGCATAGATTTATTTATTTTTTGTGTTTTCCACTGTTCTTATGTTTTCACATAAACCAATTTTGTACGCATGACCGACTTCCTCTGTGAATAAATACACACTTCATCATCCAAATAATGCTGTCTCAAGCTGACTGATTGCTTCAGAAGACGGTGGGAAGGATGACATCATTAAATATAGCGAGTTCATAGTTCCAAAAATTGTCGCTTGGAATGCGTTGTTAGGCCACCATGAGAGGTAATAATTATGTCATAGTTCAACAAAGTGTCACCAGAGGAGGCAATTAAACTTATGGATGGTTGAAATTGTAGTTGGATACCGGCAAAGCAGCTATAATGGATGATTACATAAGAATGCCACAAAGTCGAGAACGTATTTCTATGCCGCCGTGGCAAGTGGCTATAACTCATACAAGACATGTCTCACCATGTTGATAATTAACCACTAATTAATGTTTTGAGTATATAAGTTTTATTTGAAGAGGCTGCTTTTCTATTGGTAAATGTCCCCCAGTGGCACAGAAAGATGTCTGCGGACTTACAATGCTAGAAACCGGATTTCGATACCCGTGGTGGGCAGAGCGCAGACAGTCCATTGTGTAGCTTTGTGCAGATTTCCAAATAAACATACAAAAATATACTAGTAGAGATTTATAGGTGCTTAGTAGGAGTCGTGTCTTAATCTAGTCGTAATTTCCCCGTTGCTATGAATTGTATACATTAAGAATTTAGTTACACACAGAAAGTATACACGTTCATTGCATTCTTACACAAATCTCCATGACAATCTTTAGCTCCATTTTAACAGTTTATATCTCGAACTAATGTGATCAAATAGTCAATAGCTACAGTAAATCATCATGAACTATATTATAATGTTTATTATCATTACATTGTATAAAATTAGTAACCATATCAAGTAATCCTTTGCCCATAAGTGAGAATAAAAAAACAACAGCAAATAAGGTAAGAACAAAAATCAATAATTTAAAAACCTGCTAATAAAGATCGTAAAAAAGTAAGAAAACAAGACTTGAAGATAATATAGACATCATTCACTCAAACTACAAATCTCTATTTTGGCTCAAGCAAATATAATTCTAGGTAACAGCATGGAGCCAAAATATGGTTGTATTGTTTGAGTAAATAATGTCTACAGTGTCTTAAGCCTTGTTTCCTTTTATGTTTTTTTCCGATCCCTATTTGTAGGTTTTGAAACTCCCACTGTTTCTGTTTATATTGTAATACGTAGACGTGGCCAGTGTGTCAAATATTTATAAGTAAAGAATGGCAGTAGTGTAACTTCTTATTTGTGGCAGATATGAAGTTAAAACCATCATTATATTGTAACTATTAAGTGGATAATATAACACTGAAACTCCCTATCTGTCAACTTTCTCACATGGTAGGAAAAGATTCAGTTACATTATTTTTATCTGTAAATATAATAGCTTAAGAAGAAAACTATAGAGGCAGAATAAGCTAGTCAGTAATAACTTTATGGACTTATAATGCTAAACTCCAGGGTTTAATTTTCCGCAGTGGACCTTATGTGGTTTTACGATAAAAAGACAAAACGAAGAATGGTCTAACGTTAACTGAAAATATGATGAAAAACATCAAATGTCAGTTTGCTTAAAGCTACAAGATATTTGCAGATATATTTCAGTATCTTCAGACGTCGTTTAAACTTTACTTTTTTCAGGGTTTAATGTTGTTGTTGTTTTTTTAATATTAAAAGCGCAGAAGGACTTTTTGATATTATGGTCAACCACAAAAAGTGGGAAAATGTAGTTCGTAGATAACTTTGTCAATATTATTTGAAGATATACATTTAGTTTTTCAACTTACCCCACTCTAACAATGCTGCCATTGCATTAGCAGATCCGTTTTTGGCTGCTTCATGGATTGGATAGTAGCCATTGTCGCACGGAATTCTCGGGCAACATTTAAGTTGACTTAGCTAAGGAGAAGAAAACAGTTACCATTGTATTAAAACGAAGGTACACCAAAAGTGATATTTATCAGCTTTGATTGTTTGTTTCTTTTTGAATTTCGCGCAAAGCTACACAAGGGCTATCTGAGCTAGCCATCCCTAATTTACTAGTGGATGACTAGCTGCCTTTCCTCTAGTCTTACATCACATTATAACGCCCCACGGCTAAAAGGGCGAGCATGTTTGGTACGAGGGGACTCAAACCCGCGACCCTCAGATTGCGAGTCTAGTGCCTTAACCACCTGTGGCCCGGCATAGCCAAGCGTGTTAAGGCGTGCGACCCGTAATCTGAGGGTCGCGGGTTCGCAACCCCGTTTTGCCAAACATGCTCGCCCTCCCAGCCGTGGGGGCGTTATAATGTTACGGTTAATTTCACTATTCGTTGATAAAAGAGTAGCCCAATAGTTGGCGGTGGGTGGTGATGACTAGCTGCCTTCCCTCTAGTCTTACACTGCTAAATTAGGGACGGCTAGCACAGATAGCCCTCGAGTAGTTTTGTGCGAAATTAAAACAAACAAACAAACAAACTTAACCACCTGGCCAATGCCAGGCCTCAGCTTTGTTGTCTAGTCTACTGATATTTTGTATATTAATACTAATTAAAGCATGGTAAACGTAACTTAATTTTCAACTTCTAATGTTTTATTATCATATAAATTTATTTTTTAAAATGAATACAAATTGGTATCGTGGATTTTTTTATTTCTGATTTAAATAATTTACAAAATATCTAATTTCGCACATACTTAAGAAGTAATTATATGGTTATTTCCAAATATGGTGGAAACAAATTTCGTATAACATTTTACTATATTATACCTTCAAAAACATTATCATAGAAACATGCATGGGTAGTTTGTTTAATTCTTCAAAAAGGTAAACAAGGGCTATCAGCGTTAGCCGTTCCTAATTTAAACAAAAAGGAAGGCAGTAAGTGACCAAAGAACAGTAAGATTGACGATAACTTTATAATGCCCCTACGGCTGAAAGGGCGAGCATGTCCGGTAATGGGTATTCGAACCTGCGACCCTCACGTATTGGGAGTAGATAAATCAGGTACTTATTAATATATAGCCTAACAATACAAAACTTATTAATCGTTGAGGTTTCACTTCATGAGCTTCGAATATCAGATTAAAGTTTATTGTGTTCAGACAAAGTTTCATCTGTTTTGTAACAAATGTTTCCATTTTCTGCAAATTTCACTCTAAGCAATTTGTAAGCCTAATCTCTGTTCCTGTTTGGTTCTTTTCTATTGTTAAAGTTGTTTCATATTTATTTTGTTGTCTTTCAAAATTTGTAGTGCATACTGAAGAGATTTACATATTTTGGTAAAGGTTAAGAAAAAAACGACTTTTAGACTCCTGATAACTAAAAAGAACGAATATTTTTGTATCAAACAGCTAGCTATGCATATTAACCCTGAAGAAACCGCAAAGGCGAAACGTTGGTTTAAATAAAAATATAGTTTCTTATATTTAATTAGAATGTAAAGGTGTTTTTTTCTTAACTTTTATAAAAATGTTTCATATTTACCTAAAAAATAGTGAGCCTGAAATAAGTTTTAGTTCTGTTTATTGTGTAAGAAACACGAATGTTTACACCTTTATAATATTGTAATAACATGCGTGAATCATTAGCTTATCAAAAGGTTTTAGTACACAGTTTTAGCGCCCGGTATGGCCAAGTGTGTTAAGGCGTCCGACTCGTTATCCGAGGGTCGCGGGTTCGAATCCCCGTCGCACCAAACATGCTCCCCCTTTCAACCGTGGGGGCGTTATAATGTGACAGCCAATCTCACTATTTGTTGGTAAAAGAGTAGCCCAAGAGTTAGCGATGGGTGGTGATGACTAGCTGCCTTCCCTCTAGTCTTACCCTCCTAAATTAGGGGCAGATAGCCCTCGAGTAGCATTGCGCAAAATTCAAAACAAACATAGTTATATAAAAAAAAAATTTAAACAAATTTACATGAAAAATGTACTAAAATTGTAAAACGAAAATATTTCACCCGATAAATAAATAACATAGAGCTTCCAACTTACCAGTATTCTTGCACAATCAGCATGGTTATAAATTGCCGCTAAGTGAAGTGCTCGTCGACCATGCTTTCCTCGTAAGCACGTATCTACCTGGCTTTTATGGTTCACCATTTCCTGAAATTAAAACCTTAGCTTGTTCGATGAAGTTTGAGCAATGGTCAGTGAGAAAAATCTTACAACATAATTTGGTATGGATTACACTGCAAGATACGTGTGAGTTTAATGCACTGATTGTGATAAAACTAAAAATATAGACAGAAACTCCTCTCACTGAGAAAAGCTTATTCCAACCTCCAAAAATTACTTTAATCTCCAAATTTAAGCGACTTATGTTCACTTTCGTCAAATAGTTTATAATTTTACTTTAATTTTAACATCAGGGGGCGTCACTTACTATGGTGCAAGAGGAACAATGTTCCCATTCTTTATTCCCCTTAGATTTTGTAAGATATAATATAATGACTTACAAGGTGGACGAAATTTTCTTTATAGATGAGTAAATTAATTTAGAATTTCTATTTAGTAACACAAGATTGTCTCTCCCCTCCACACGAATATGTTTTGAATTACGTCACTATTTAAAATAATACTCTAAGAAAAAAAGTCACTTTACCTCAAGAACCTCAACTCTATTTAGCTCTGTAGCTAAATGAATCGGGCCATTCATTTCATTATTACGGATAGAAGAGTCGGCGTTATTGGACAGCAGGTAGTTTATTGTCTCTAATGCATTACTTTCGACCGCCAGATGGAGCGCTGTGTTACCATCATAATCTTGGGCGTTTATATCTGCAATGTAAAAACAATAATATTCATCATCTCCGATTAAAATCAACTAAAACAAATTTGTCCAATATATAACAATTAATGCTATAAAACGACTGAGTGAAGTTTCATATAAATCGAATACAAAAAATATGTATTTATATTGATCTGTTATAACCATATCATAGTGTACTATGAGAAAAAATACAATTAGGAAATACTAATAGCTGCCACCCCAAAAATAAAGCTAACTTAAGATATCAGGAAATAAAGAAACTATGTTATGTAACAATCTTAGAATAGTTGTGTAAACTATGTCATTCAACTGTCTTAGTGTACTTATGTCAGGTATGTCATTCAAAGATCTGAGTGTATTTATGTTAGGTATATCATTCAACGATCTCAGTGTACTTATGTAAACTGTGTTATTCAACGATCTTAGTGTACGTATGTAAACTATATCATATAACAATCTTAGTACACATATGTAAGCAATGCTATTCAATGATCGTAGTATTTATGTAAACTAGGTCTTTCAACGATCTTAGTGTACGTATGTAAACTATATCATATAACAATTTTAGTACACATATGTAAGCAATGCTATTCAATGATCGTAGTATTTATGTAAACTAGGTCTTTCAACGATCTTGGTGTACTTATATAAACTATGTATTTTAACGATTTTAGTATACTTGTGTAAGCTATGTCATTCAATGATCTTATTGTATTTATGTAAACAATGTCATTTAGCAATCTTAGTGAATTTTTGTAAACTATGTCATTCAACGATCTTAGTGTCTTATGCAAACTGTCATTAAATGATCTTAGTGTACTTGTGTAAAGTATGTCATATAACAATCTTATTACACATATATAAACTATGCCATTGAATGATCGTAGTGTATTTATGTAAATAATGTCATTCAGCAACCTTAGTGTACTTATTTAAACGATGTTATGTAACATTTATAATATGCTTATATAAACTATGTCATTCAACGATCTTAATGTCTTATGCAAATAATGTCATTAAACGATTTTAGTTTACTTGTGTAAACTATGTCGTGTAGTATTTATAATATACTTATGTAAACTATGTCATGTAACAATCTTAATATACACATGTAAACTATGTCCTTCAGCGATCTTAGTGTATTTATGTAAGCTATGTCATTCAACGATCTTAGTGTACTAATGTAAAGTATGTCATATAACAATCTTATTACACATATGTAAACTATGCCATTGAATGATCGTAGTGTATTTATGTAAATAATGTCATTCAGCAACCTTAGTGTACTTATTTAAACGATGTTATGTAACATTTATAATATGCTTATATAAACTATGTCATTCAACGATTTCTTTTTCGTAATGTCAACGATCTTATGTCAAATAATGTCATTAAACGATTTTAGTTTACTTGTGTAAACTATGTCATTAAACGATTTTAGTGTACTTGTGTAAACTATGTCATTAAACGATTTTAGTGTACTTGTGTAAACTATGTCGTGTAGTATTTATAATATACTTATGTAAACTATGTCATGTAACAATCTTAATATACATGTGTAGACTATGTTATTCAGCGATCAGTGTATTTATGTAAACTATCATTCAATGATCTTAGTAAACTTATGTAAACTATATCATATAACAATCTTAATACACATATGTAAACTGTGTACTTGGTGTACTTATTTAAACTACGTCATTCAACGATCTTAATGTAATTTCGTAAACTATGGCATTCAACGATCTTACTGTACTTATGTGAACTATGCCATTGAACGATATTAGTGTACTAGTGTAAACTATGTGTTTCAACTATTTTAGTGTATTTATGAAAATTATGTTATTCACCGAGTTAATATACATATTTATCCGATGTCATTGAACGATCTTAGTGTACTTATGTAAATTATGTAATTCTGAGATCTTAGTGTGAGTGCGTAAAATATGTCATTCAACAAACTTAAAATACTTATGTAAACTATGTAATTCAACGATTTAGTGTATTTATATATATTAAGTCATTAAGGATAATAGTATACTTTTGTGAACCATGTCTTTCAACGATCTTAGTGTATTTATGTTAGGTATGCCATTCAACGATTATAGTGTATTTATGTAAAGTATGACATTCAACAATCTTAATGTACTTATGTAAACTATGTCGTGTAACAATCTTAATATACAAATGTAAACTATGTCATTTTGCGGTAAAGGTTTAGAATCATGAATTCATGGATTCACTTTACGAGCTGGCTTACCACTAAGCCACACCGATTCTTAAGCGCGTAAAAATACATGATTTCGGAAAAAAGTCAAGTAACAATGAAATGTCATGATTGTGAAAATCTACCAAGCTTACAGAAGGTATTGGTAATACCTTAATTACTAGCATCAGTAATACTTTGAGGAACGCACTAGGAGATACCGAAACGTTGAAACCATGAAATCTACCAAGCTTACAGAAGATATTACTAAAATATAAACTACTACCATCAAGAGAACCATGAGGAAAACACCAGGAGATACTGACACGCTGAAATGACGAAAATCTTATATGTTTACTGAATATTTTAATAATAATAAAAAACTGATGATTAGCTGTTGATCTACTTTTCCAAATTTTAGAATATCTGATCCGAGAGTAGTCCAGCGGCTTGCTGAATTTTGAAGCTGAAGTTCTATGGTTTTGAAGTTCTCCATTTTCGCTTGAAATGTTTTATATTTAATTTTTCTTTCGAATTTTCACACCTACAGAACAGAAACAAATAAAACCGCAAAGAAAGTTTTTCATTAAAATGTAGGTATTTTTAAACTGTTTTATTATCCTTCTTTTAAAGTTATTGCACACAACTACACGAATGGTTAACTGCGCGATATTAGCAGGCCTTAATTTTAAATTGACTGATTGAGAGCATGCTTGTTTGTTTTGAATTTCGCGCAAACCAACACAAGGGCTATTTGGGATAGTCGTCTCAAATTTAGCAATGTGAGACTAAAGGGTTTGGTTTATTTTCAATTTCGCGCAAAGCTACTCGAGGGCTATCTGTGCTAGTCGTCCCTAATTTAGCAGTGTAAGATTAGAGGGAAGGCAGCCAGTCATCACCATTCACCGCCAACTCTTGGATTACTCTTTTACCAATAAATAGTGGGATTGACCGTTAAATTATAACGTCCCCACGATAAAAGAGTAGCCCAAGAATTGGCGGAGGGTGATGATTTACACTGGTAAATTATGGGCAGCTAGCTTAGATAGCCGTCGTGTTGCTTTGTGCGAAATTCAATAAATAAATAAACAAATTTTAGTACATCACTTCAAAATTAGGCAAGTAATGCAGTTAACTTTGGAAGTGCTTTGCGCGAAATTCGATAAATAAATATTTATATTTTAGAGTAATTTTCAGTGTTGGTTAATTAATATATATCAGTGAGTGTTCGTACCATTCACAGTATTTAGCAAGTGTTAACAGTGTTCGAATTACTCATTGTTGGTTATAATGATCAGTGTAACTTCATTTATAATAATAACACACGACGTTCATGATGTTTATCAGTGAACTTTGAAATCAGTTCTAAGACACGTCAGCACCTTCCAACACTGAGAATTAGATACGTTAATTATTTAGCAAACTATTAATTGTGTCTGACTATTGTTTTGTTATTTCACCACGATGTGGCGCTATCAAGAAGGTCTGTTTTTTTTTTTTTTAATTTCGCACAAAGCTACTCGAGGGCTATCTGTGCTAGCCGTCCCTAATTTAGCAGTATAAGACTAGAAGGAAGGCAACTAGTCATCACCACCCACCGCTAACTCTTGGGCTACTCTTTTACCAACGAATAGTGGGATTGACCGTCACATTATAACGCCCCCACGGCTGAAAGCGCGAGCATGTTTGGCGCCATGGGGATGCGAACCCGCGACCCTCAGATTACGAGTCGCACGCCTTAACACGCTTGGCCATGCCGGGCCCTATCAAGAAGGAATCCATAGATAGCCACGCCTAGTTTTATATATATTCTGTAAGGTACTACAGTAATTGATAAAATTATTGCTATAGATCGTTTTCAAACGAAAAGTATATTACTATAGTGAAATTGTTTCCACTTCTGATTCCCATGTTATTTCAGTTAAAACCTCTGTTACAAACAAAGAAAATAAGGCAATAAATACAACATTTCAGGAAAACGTTTCCCCGAATAATGATCTATGAATCCTTCCAGTACATATCAAGTGTGCATGCCACAATGCATCTGTCATTTTCATGTGTGGGACATGCCAAATGAAACAATATTGATTTCTGAGAGAATTCACGAGAAACACAAAATTCTTATGATAACTTGGGGTGTTTCTCAAAAGGCTTTTATTATAACGAACTAAAACAACACGCTAAATTATGTTGTGTGAGAAAACTAAATTTAATGAAATTGGATTTGCCTGTTTTGCCTCTCCGTGTTTTCGTCAATGTAGTAAGTTTGTTAAGACAGATGGGAGTGAATTGTAAATATTGGATTAAGTGGATTAGCAGGTCATAGCTGGAACGAAGATGAAGATTAATATTTTACGCGAAGCTGTGAAAGACTCAAACTTACCTCCTCCATGTTCGTGGATAAACTGGACACACTCGACTTTGTTTTGAATTGCAGCATGGTGCAGAGCTGTACGACCTTTTTTGTCACGGCAATTTAAACGCTTCTCATCTCCATTAACCAATATGACAAGTTCTTCTAGATTTCCACTTGAAGCAGCCTAGATGTAAAACAAGGACGTTGAAATTGTAAAAGAAATAGGTATTTGATATGGAAAAAAGGAGATATATAGTCATAAATAAGCTATGGTTTTTATGAACGTTTACCCAAAGTTGATGTTTCATTGTAATGACAGTTATAAACCATTTTAAACTGAAATAAAACGATATAAAACAGAAATATGCTTTACAGAATCACAGTCATTTCCACACAAGCGAGGGCCTTCAGTCAATAAGGATGCTCTCTCCAACATGCCAATGTAGCCAGCTGCTGTTTGACGTCCCTGTATAACTTGAAGTTCCATTGTTCCATGAAAGGAGAAAGCACCCCAGATCATGATGGAACCTCCTCTATTGTGTCGTGTAGAAAATGTCTCCGGTGGGATATCCTTATCGTGCCAGTAACGTTGGAAGCCATCTGGACCATCCAGGTTAAATGTTTTCTCATCAGAGAACAAAATCTTCTTTCACTTTTCTACGTCCCATGTTTGGTGCTTCTCAGCAAAGTTTAACCGAGCTGTTTCGTGGTGTGGAAGGAGGCGTGGCCTTTGAAGACGTTTACGGTTTTAAAGCCTTTCTCTCGTAGATGCCGTCTTATTGTTTTTGAGCTGCATTCTGCGTTCGTAGGGCCTTAATCTGGTTCGACGATCGGCTGGTGTCTTGCCGAACAACCCGTTGAATCCTCCTGCTCAACGCCGGCGAAGTTTTCTTGAGCCGACCATTTAAAATTCTCGTTCCGTATCCCTCAGGGTCTTTTAAGAAATTTGCAACAGCAGTTTTACTACGCCCGATCTCACCAGCGATGGCACGTTGAGAGAGACCTTGCTTTTGCAGCTCGACAATTCTGCCACGTTCAAACTATGTCAGCTTTTTAGCCTTTGCCATGTTTTTACCCAATGTAACACAGGAGATGTTGACAACGCTAATGCTTGAACACAAATTACTAAATTTCGTTACGTGTTTACCGATTAACGCTTCGTTTCAGTATGGTCTTAAACTTTTGACCAGCTAGTATTTAGGCTGATTTCACAGTGTTTACATTTTCCCTATTAAATGCTAAAAACGTTTTTTATTTTTATTTTCTCTTTTCTTATTTTCATCTTTCGAAGCTCTACTCAAATAAGTGGTTGAGTCTAACAACGCAAAATGCATATTTTTTCTTTATGTTCATTGGCCTTAAGATTTTGGCCAGCAGTGTGAATATAATACCTTTGTTAGGATTTTACGTGTATGAAAAACCTTCTTACATACTTAATTTTATTTAACAATTGTTTTTTTAAGGTATGAATACTTCTTATTATAAGTATTAATCTTGAGAAAAACACCATTATCACATACGCACTTCAGATAAAATTGTCACATTCCTTGCTTTAAAAATATACACGAGAAAAGCAGATTGGAATTCACGAACATAGAGGACGCTGAATTGCAACAATTTTACTTTCTTGCTAACTTCTCGCGCACCTTCCACACGTTCCATTAGCTCCTAAAGTAACAAATAACTAAAAAACTCATCTCAATAATCACTCCAGCACTGCCACAACTCACTAAATTAGTCAATACTCCCTTCAGTGTAGCTCGTGCTTTTATACTACTGAAATTGTTCTCTAAAGGTTTGAGAAAACTTCAGAGATTAAACTACACACTCATCACGTGATGTCAAAGCTTCCTTTATCCAACATTAATACAAACGTCTAAATTTAAAAAAGGTAAAACACAGCCTGCAACAATAGATAAAACCAGACATAAGAAACAAACGGGTGATATTTCTGATGGCTATTTGCTCCTGAATAACCTCAGCCTCTCCTAGTATTTTCTTTCTATTGACAGACTCATTTTTTGTTAATGTTGCAACAACTGTTTTATTATGTTTAAAGTAAACTAAGTCACAACTGACTGCCGTCGTACTTCCTAGAAACTGCAGTTAGTGTGTGTACATATAAAGACTGGAACTCCACCCACCTTTTACCTGCCATTGAATCTGTCAAACTTCTTGCCGTGTATTGATTCGAGTGGTCCAAACACACATAAATAGTTCAAAACAAAATTAGAGCCTTGTCACACAAGATATACTACTTACCAAAAACAAAGTTTTCTCGCCTGTGTAGAAAACACAACAAATTATGTTAAAATATTATCTTAATCCTATTTTATTTATGTCAGTATTTTCCAACAAAACCAAACACTGCAGCCAGCAGTGGAAACAAGGTCTGTTTGTTTTGAAAATCTCTGTGTGTTAGTGCGTGTACATATAAAGACTGGAACTCCACCCACCTTTTACCTGCCATTGAATCTGTCAAACTTCTTGCCGTGTATTGATTCGAGTGGTTCACACACACATAAATAGTTCAAAACAAAATTAGAGCCTTGTCACACAAGATATACTACTTACCAAAAACAAAGTTTTCTAGCCTGTGTAGAAAACACAACAAATTATGTTAAAATATTATCTTAATCCTATTTTATTTATGTCAGTATTTTCCAACAAAACCAAACACTGCAGCCAGCAGTGGAAACAAGGTCTGTTTGTTTTTAAAAATCTCTGTATATCTGAATCTGTTTATCTGTCCATATGTTGTTGCTTCTTAGGAAGATATGAATCATATCCCTCATTTCAGTCATAATACAAAAAAAATATTGTTTTACTTAAAATTCGTAAATTGATTTTACTTTAACCTGGGTCTAAAAAACAACATCTGATAATACAAGTAAGCGTTTATATGTAAAATAATATGTGGTGTATTGATTTTGTGTGAGTAGAAATACAATAAACACCTTGAACTAGAATATTTCTATGCCTCCCGACTCAGTCATTCACGAATGTCCAGTAATTGTAACGATGCAAATCACCTTTTAGCTAACTTATTAGTGCTAAATAATAGCCCCCCCACACACACACAAAGAAGAAATTCTACCAATTTATGTTATGGAAAACTATTTGGAGTACCTTTCCGTTGGACGGGAAAAATAAAAACTTGTTTGTGATAAATGATAGGAAATTGTGCTTCTATTCTTTCTTACGATAATAAACATTAAAAGTACAATAAAAAGGCATAAAGGTATTAATACATAAAAGAAAGACATACTGTATTAAATAATTCAATCAATATAATATTAGATGAGTGTCTAATCCTCCTTCCTGACCTTTCTCACTGTGTCAAGTTTGACGCTGATTGATCAAGAAATGTAAAAACGTATGAGAAATAAATGGCTGAAAGGTGTGAACAAGCAGATGTATAAACTCAAATTTATATATTAGATAAAACACAGATAATAAAGTGCATTTGATTGGGTTCAGTAAGTGTTCTCGAAATGTCACGAATGTTCTAGCATTATTCTGCAATACTAAATGAAAGGGTAAAGCAATCATGAAATTTATTTTGGTGTGGTAATTAGTTCCTCTTTATAAATGTAGTTTCCTAATTGGTCAATAGTACGATTATGGACATACAACGCTAGAAACTGAACTTCAATTATCTGTATTAAAAAACCTCGATAGCCTATTGCGTAGTTTTGTGCTTAATAACAAACAGTCCAATAAACAATATTATTATAACATTGTTTAGTATTTTCAATTGACCTTAATGGAATAACATATTTTCTCAAAATAAGCTTAAATTTGCATATGTAGTTGTTTGTTTTTTCTATATATGTAAAGCACAAATATCTGTGTCTGTCTATCTGTCCCTTATCTAACTACTCCTAAGTCGCCGAGCCAATCTCAACCAAAGTTTTTGGGATGATAATTTGGAACAAAGGGCATGTTAATTGGGGGTTCATACTATTATTATAGCATTCGTTACTAAGAGGAAGTATACATTCAACGTTTTCTTTGTTGTGGCTTTTCACTTCAGGTGTTAATGAAGATTCACTTTTGCATATTTCAAGTCAATTTTGTTCTTGCAAAATGAGCTTTTTCAGAAATAATTAGCATGAAAATATTTAATTGATTAATGTTCATCAGAGACGTTAGAAGTCATACGTATAACTAGCTATTTAAATATTACTACAACATAACAGAGTTTCTCCTACATTTAAAGTCAATTTGTACAAGCTTAGAAACTGGGTTTACTTACAGTAAAGAATAATACACTTACTATTATTTAATTTATCACGGAGATCAAAGATCAGATATAAACAAATGTTCAAATATTGCTATATAGGTTTTATAATCAGTATTAAAAACAGTTTTATTTGAACTTGGAATAATATATTTTCTCAGAATGAGTTTTTTTTAACGTACTTGTGCTGTTGTTTTTCTATAAAGCACAAACATCTCTGTGTCTCTCTGTTTCTTATCTAACTACTTCTAGATTGCTGGGCCAATCTAAACTAAATTTTGCGGGGTGATAGTCTGAAACAAAGGATGTGTTAATTGGGGGTTCACAACCTTTTTGCTCCATTATTGTTGTTATAGAGCTTTCTTTATTTTTAAGGTAAGTTAACGTAGTTACATTCATAGATAGCGCTACGTTTTTAAGCAAACAAAAACAACTTTATTATATTTTTCGTCCACCACGTAGTACAGGGGTAGATCTTTGAATTTACAAAGCCGAAATCAGGGATTCAATGCCTCCAGTGAGCACAAAAGACAGCCCACTGTGGCTTTGCTAAAAGAAAATACATACATTACGTTTTCTATACACATACACACACATACATATATTAAATTTTCTATAACATTACATACACAAACTTCTTCTATATCTCATAATGGGAGAATGCAACAAACAAAATGGTTGCCAGTATTGCAATAATAAATAAACTCAGATGAAGTTGATAATACAACAGCCACTACAATGTTGATATGAAGAGTTTTTTCTTGAGTTATAACCACTTCATACTTTGATTCATCATCTTATGACTACATCTTATTAAGACACGTTTACAACTAATAATCGCATAAAGGAAGCAACGTAACTACTACATTTTAATTACTGAGTTTTACGTAACGTTAAATCAAAGTATGGGTTTTGAAGAAAAATAACGAAAACCAATATCAGCTTTTCTTTACAAAGGTACCGCATTGGATCAGCAGTTATCTTTCGGACTTATAACATTAAAATCCGCTGTGGACAGAGCGCAGGTAATCCATTGTGCAGTTTTACGCTAAAACGTAACTACGTCTTTTACATGAAAATATCTTGGCTCATTCGGATTCTTTCCATAGAGTCTTAGACAGAGAAAATAATATTTTAAAAGCTTTGCACAAACTATCTGTTCATTTTTTGGTATTTATTTTTCACGAATATTTCATACAGAAATATCCGAGAGTATACTTGTTAGACAGATAGAAATACAGACAGACATACAGATACATAGACTGACATAAAGTTCTCGCATTTAACAAATCTGTCAAGAAATTAAGCTCTTATGGTTACCTTTATTATCCGCATCGGACTGTCTCGAATATCGCAAACTGCACCACAGAATTTCTGTCCGAGCTTTTTCTTTAGATACGCGGGAGAAGATTGATTCTGAGCTGTTACGGGCACGACCACCTGCATTTCTTGCTCTTCGGTGAGACCTTTTGTTAGCAGTGAGAGATGGTCCTTGTTTTGGATCACTTTCTCGGGACTTGTAACCGAGTCTGGTAACCGGAAACGACTCCTTTGTTCTTGGCGCCAAGACTGTATTGTTTGTAGAAGTGTAGAAACTTTATACATGTCTACAAAAAACAGCAAGAAAGAACCTCAGGTCAAAATATATTTAAGCGAACCCAAACTGTTGTCTGATTTACTGCACTACACACGAATTAAGACATTTGCTCTTGACACTGTACGAATATAAGAAATATGGGTGTATTGAACAGCTCGGCCATACCAGGTTCTGTACGACACTATTGTGAACAGTGTGTGTTTATATATGCACTCTAGTCGTCCAATTAATGTTCGTTTATCGATTATTCTGGAACACTCAACAGGTTCTACCTTGTGTATTACAGTATGTATCATACACTAAGACCAGGTCATTTCATTAGAGAATAATCATAGAACAAATATTACTCCAGTCAAATACATAGCAGTATAAAAATACGACATAAGCGTATTAATAATAAGAAAGTATGTTATTAAGGATAACACATTAAACATTGTTAATGGACTAATACCAGTACACGTGAATGGATTATTAGCTGGTTTCTATAACCTCTCACATGTTGTTTGTTTTCTTTAATACACAAAGTTTTCTTTTCTATAACACTCAAGATTTTCTGTAGCAACTAACTGTTAGGTCATTAATTGTTGTCGAAACTTGTGTTCACTCCGTCGGTTATTGCTAAATTAACAAAAACACGACAGCTTTACGTTAATAAAGGCCCGGCATGGTCAGGTGGTTAAGGAACTCGATTTCTAATACAAGGGTAGCGGGTTCGAATCCCCGTCGCACCAAACATGCTCGCACTTTCAGCCGTAAGGGCGTTATAATGGTACGGTCAATTCCACTATTCGTCGGTAAAAGAGTATCCCAAGAGTTGGCGGTATATGGTGATGACTAGCTGCCTTCCCTCTAGTCTTACACTGCTAAATTGGGGACGGCTAGCAAACAGATCCCTCGAGTAGCTTTGCGCGAAATTCAAAACAAACTATATAAGTTAATAAAACATATAACACCAGGCAGGAAACAAAGTCCCGTGGGAGAGAAATACAACACAACATTTCGGCCACTTAATCTAACATGATGAATAGGCTACTTTTATTGATATTGAATCTAATCTTTCATATGAACCGTATATACATTCACATCTCTTACAACAACTTTCTTACAGCGATTAGTTAATGGAGAATCATATAACAATTCCCTTTTCAGATGGTTGGTCCAGATGCTCACGTATGCGGTATCCATGTATTTTATGATTCAGATCAGAACTCCTTGTTAGCCAATTCTTGATTCCTAATCTTGTACAAAATACATCATTTTACTTTTTTCATAACCATAAAGTCTGATCCTTCTTGACTCGCGAAAGATTGTAAAAAAATTGGATTCAGTATCTCGAAAGCATCTCAGCATCACTAAATCCATACGTCGATTGTTCATCCTGATACTTCTGCACATTATATATGAACCATCACACAAACTGTCTACCAGTTGTAGACATATGAAACTTTGGGATCCCATCATGGCCATGTGCTTAGGGTGCGCGACTCGTAGTCCGTGGGTCGTGGGTTCTAATACCCGTTATTCCAAACATGCTCGCCCTTACAGCTGTGTGTCCGTTAAAATACGCGGTCAATCCCACTATTCGTTGGTAAAATGGTAACCCAAGAGTTGGTGGTGGGTGATGTTGACTAGCTGCCTTCCCTCTAGTCTTGCACTGTTAAATTAGGGACGGCTAGCGCAGTTAGCCCTCGCGCAGCTTTGCCCGAAATTTGAAACAAGCAAACTGAAACCTCATTTGGGAATGGACCTACGTAGCATTATTACCTATTCTGGAAATTTGCAAAAAAGTGAAAACATGGTATGTTGTGTTACGGAAAGACTCACAAATTGTGTTGCATACTGTTTTCTCGATATAAATCTTTTAAATTATACTGAAGTACATATTGGGCAAAACTTTACCCACTCATAATGATATTTTTCTTTCAGAAAGTAGGTTACTCTTTGACCTGATTCATATTCCAAAGACCTTGCTCTAGCTGTTTAGCACGCACACCAACTGTCTCATACATATCTTGTACACAAAAACTTTTTTTGTGTGTTTGTTATTCAGTTTTAGAGATATGGGAAACAAGCTCTTTGTATTTGTTTGATTGTTTTGAATTTTCGCCCCAAGCTACACGGTAGCTATCTGCGCAAGTCGTCCCTAATTTAGCAGTGTAAGATCAGAGAGAAGGCAGCTAGTCATCGCCACTCACTGCCAACTAACTCTTGGGCTACTCTTTTACCAATGAACAGTGGGATAGATCGTAACATTATAATACTCCAACAGCAGGAAAGGACGAGCATGTTTGGTGTGACAGGGATTCGAACCTGCGACTCTTAGATTACGAGTCAAGTGCTTTAACCACCTGGCCATCCCGAGCGTAGCTCTTTGTAAGTATTCAGATTGTGTATCTTGTGTAGGTTAGTGAAAATTTTCCTCAAAATCGTGCTTTACACTTTAGAGCAACTCAAGATTTAGCATTGGCTAATATTGACTAATTACTTTCCCTATAGTTTACAGCACTGGGGATTAATTTTATCAAAATATTCGTCCGCCACCAGCAGACATCAATGTTAGCAAAACACTGCAATAGTACCAGCAGCCAATACTACGTATTATAAGGAAACAAGAAAAAAAATTATTTAAGTGAATAATAAGCCAAAATTTTAGCAAATCATCAAATCTAGAGATTAGCGCGTCATACCCGTTGAAACAATGTTGACATACGCACATAACTAATCAGTTAAATATTTTATAATTGTATCAGGTCATCCCTTAAGTAATGTCCGATTTTAGGTTCAGAAAAAGAGAAAGGATTTCAAACGCTTTTTATGTTATTTAATCAATAATGTATGTTCCATTATTATTAATTACTTCCTGTCAACGAATCACAAGCTTCTGAATGCCACTTCTGTAAAATTCGTGGGGTTTAGGGGAAAAGAATGTGGAGAGGGTAGTTTTGACATCTTCATGTGTTCCAAGCTCTTTTCTATCACGATAGTTCTGCAAACTTCGGAGTAGATTATAATCAGATGGGACGAAGTCTGGAGAATACGAAGGATATGGAAGTGTTTCCCAGTATATCTCTTCAATCTATGCAGATGTGATCCTTGCTGTATGGGGCCGTGCATTATCTTGGTGTAACACAACATCTTTACGACTGATCAAATCAGGCCTCTTTTCTTTCAGTACAACATTCAAACACTCTAACTGTTGACAATAGAAGTCTGATGTAATTGCTACATTGAGTGGCAGCAACTGAAAGTGGATTTCACAAAAAATATCCTACCAAACTCTTAACAAGAGTTTAGGAAAGTAGTGTGGAGGTCCATTTTGGGTTGTGCTTTAACCACTTTACCTGCACTGAGCCATTGTCTGCGGCGCTTAACATTTTTATAATATATCCATTTTGTATTTCTAGTTACTAACCTGTCTGAAAAAGGTGAGTTACATTCACGAGAGTGTAGAGAAGTGCAAATGTCCACTTTTGCTCCAAGGTTGGCTTCTGTCAAATCGTGGGAGACCCATTTTTTAAGTTTTGACACCTTTCCAAGCTGTTGCAAATGACGATGAACTGTTGAGTGGGTTGAATTAAGCTTTTGTGGCAGTTCTTTAACTGTAACAGAAGAATCTTCATCAAGTGCAGCCAGCAGCAAGTCATCATTAAACTCAACAGAACGACCTGAATGAACGTGACGCATCACTTAAGCTGTAGTCACCTGATCTGAACTTCTGAAACCACCTTCGACAATTTCTTTTATTGACAGACTCTGCAGCATAAACACCTTGAATGTTTCGTGTGGTTTCTGCTGCACTGCTGCCTTTTTTAAACTCGTAAAGCATTATATGCCTAATGTGCTCCTCAGACACGTCCATTTTCTTAAGGGTTTGTTTGATTGGTAATCTGAAAAAAATTGGAGTTGGGATAGTTTCTTTTATTTGTCTGAACATTTTTATACAAATCCTACTGCTTATTTTAGTCATTAAACCCTTCTACAAAGACAGAAATGACGATGCACTTTTTGTATTAAATTACTTATGGGATGACCTGATATTTAGATAACATTTCCAGGCGTTGCGAAATTTTCAACCTTATGTATTTCTTTTAGTATAGTTACTATATTTCCGATTTAAGCCACAAGCTGTTCAAAATATTATTAAACGGCATTTAAGTAGTATTTAAAATGCCCTTGTTATTTTCAAGTTTATTACAAGAATGAATACCTCCTATTTAACAATTATATTCTCATGATAATATTTATAAAATCATGAAAAGCACTATAATATACATATACGCATTAACAAGGTTCAACAGTGACGTAAAGTTACTGGACAGAGACTTTTGCTGTACGATTAGGATCGATTGAAGCTTAATTAAAAATATCCATTAGTTAAATAGCCGGAAATTATAAACAAAAGGGTCGAAGATTCACAATCTAAACTTATGAATATTAATTACGACAAAAGCAATATTTTATTTGTGGGTTTGTTTGTCGTCTGGTCTCAGATTAATACAATGTTATAATTTTATTAATAAATCCTATTAAATTCACTTAACATTAGTCCTCGTTCTTTCTTTCACTTTAAAGTTCTGCGCTAGGGGGCCAATGTTTTACTGTTTTTAACTTCTATTTGTCTGTTTGTCGTCACTCTTTCTATTGTGATACTTTGATATTTTAATTTAGATTAATGGAGGTTTTTGTTCGTTATTACCGTGATGTAAAATAATACTGTTGAATCATTAATTATTCTTTACTTCAAGAAATTGCTTCTTTTTTAAAAAATAAAAGTTGTATTTGACTTACGCGAATTTACGAACATTAGTGAATTAAAACTTATGCTACAAAAGAAACTCGTTAGGAAAGTTTTATTAAACCTTAGACTAAGGGGAAGAAATTGTAAAATATAACTGCAATAACGTGTTTGGAAACATTCGTCGATATTTGGTCATTTCTTAACAATGTTTCGTTATAAACGTTAGGTTCAGACTTCTAATATTATAGTAGAATCACAGTTGATGCCATTTCCCAACATTCGCTTTAACTATACTCAATTAAGGACTTCGAATTATCTTGGTTTGTCTTAGTTTGAATTTCGCGCAAAGCTACACGAGGGATATCTGCGCTAGCCGTTCCTAATTTAGCAGTGTAAGACTAGAGGGAAGGCAGCTAATCTCCACCATCCATTACAACCCTTGAGCTACTCTTTAATCAACGAATAGTGGGATTGACTGTCACATTATTGCGTCCTCATGGCTGAAATGGGGAGTATATTTAGTGGAAGGGGATTCGAACCCGCGATCCTCAGATTTCTAGATGGATAGTTCTAAAACATGAATGAATGTATTGGATTTCATGTGTAAAATTTATCCAAGAAAATGTTAAACATTCGTGTTTATTTTGAAATATACCTTTTCTATGGTTTGAGCTACAATAAAAAACAGAACACAGAAAACAGTGATGTTAAAATACATTTTCCGACAGTTCATTGTAATTATAATCAACCTTTGTTACGTTCAAACTGACAACGTTTTTTGAGTTATTTTAGTAATTAGCGTTTTAGTAATTTGTTCAGAAGCTCTAATTTTAAGAAACATGTTTCGTATTTAATTACAGCGCTTACTTTAAGAAACGTGTGAATGATTTACGTCGACATTGCTTACTTTAAGAAACGTGTGAATGACTTACGCTGATAGTGTTTAAATACAGACAAACTTCTTAGTTCAACAGACATAAAAATAATTTGCCTCGAAAGCGTTTAGTATCTATGATCTAGATACATTCTAGTGGTGAATTTGCTATGTTGCGAGCCGGGAGGTCCAATTTTTGAATCGCTATGTTCCGGTAAACATTTTTTGAACTCTAAGCTGTAGGAGTGTTATAAATGTGACAGTGAATTCCGACATTCGATTAAGAATAGCCAGGTAAGCGACAGTTTCTGCTGACTGGTTGCTCTCCATCTGTTCAACAGTTCGCAGTTAGAATGAACATGTTTTATATGTCTCCCGCTGATACAGCGGTAAGTCTACGGATTTCCAATGCTAAAATCAGGTGTTCGATTCCCCTTGGTGGACTCGGCAGATAGCTCAATGTGGCTTTGCTATAAAACACACACACACACGTTTTATATTTTTAGCTATTTAAGGTATGAGCTTTTTCAGAAAATATCTACAACGTACACAACAAACAGATAACCTGAACTATGTTTAAAATAGAATTAATGTAATACAGATAGCAAGATATGCTAGTAGACTTAAACAAGTTTTCAATTATCTCACCTGTCCGTTCATCAGCAATACCCAATATTCCCTTTATGAAGCACTAACTGGTCTATTATTACTTACCTGGAACAATAACGTTGTCACAAACCTTTTACTCAATTTAGTCAATTGTAGCATGCCGTATGGTACAAAATAGATGTAAGCATTGGTAACTATATTATTTTCAATGAAGAAGTTCTCAATCAGAACACTTCTTACCCATATTTATCATTCTTAACGGCTCGGCACGGCCAGGTGGGTTAAGGCGTTCAAATCTCTGTCGCACCAAACATGCTCGCCCTTTCAGCCGTGGGGGCGTTATTATGTGACGGTCAATCCCACTATTCGTTGGTAAAAAAGTAGCCCAAGAGTTGGCGGTGGGTGGTGATAACTAGCTACCTTTCCTCTAGTCTTATACTGCTAAGTAGAGACGGCTAGCGCAAATAACCCTTGAGTAGCTTTGTGCCAAATTCGAAAACAAACAGTAATTCTTAATGTATTACATTTTTAACGGTCGTGTGGGCTTAGTCGTTAGGATCGACTTTACGCTCGTTACAAAAACATTATTAGAATTTAGGATTGTGCTTTTAAAGCACACAAACTGTCAACTGCATTGAATAAAGAACTCACACAGAGACAACTGAATACAAATCAAGTAACTTTATTCATACACTGTTGAATAGTGTGTATCTCAGAATGGCTGGTATGGTTTCTTATCATCGACAATGTTGAACAGTTTATTTACATTGAAACTCTCAAGGTTCTTTCAAAACCACTCTAAGTAATTGAAATCTTTACTTTTATTAAATTCTAAATGTTCATTAATAAGACCTCCTATTATGTTCAGTAACAGACACACCATTAACTAAGTTACAAACTAAGTTGACACGAGAAATTTTCATGGTCAAAATCTGTATAACTTTATTAACAATTCTAAGGTGTTTTTCAGTAAACCCACTATAAGCGTTATTAAATCTACTATCTCTTTAGTACATTAATTAATATTCTACATTTTTCTCTTTTTATACATCGTACGTCATTGCACCTATAATGAAATACTGTTATATCAGAAGCAGCATATTTGTAACATGTTTGTGTGTCAAATTCCTGTTAGATTCTAGATTACTGCCATCTTCTCCTCAGGTCCTCAAAGCAGCTTAATAAGTAAGGGAAGTCAATTTTGGAGTCTGAAACACATAATTATATACACAATCTTTAGTGATTTTCTGGTCTTTCAAGAAGTTGAGCAGATCTACTCTGAAAAGTAGTTATTTTAACTTGATTGGTACAAGTGGGATCTTCCATCAACAAGTGGACTATTCCACCAGGCTGCAACTCAAATCCACTTTTGTTATTCGTCCTTACCTAACATATTTATGTAACTTGTCTTATATCTTTGGCGACATCATCCAAGACAATTAATTTAGAACATATAGAGATGATCTATATGATACCAATCACTTAAATGTATTTCACTCTTATATTTCATCACCATCCTGTTAACTGGTTTATTTTGTCACATTTTTATGTAATTTATGAGGTTTCTTAACATACCGCATCTGTCTGGCGCGAAAATTGGTTACTGTGAATTTTTGCACCTCTGAGACCCATAAGTCTATCAAGCAATCTAGAAAAAAATTACTTCACAAAATTATAAATAATATACTCGTAAATTACCTTGAAACTAAATCAATAATCCCGGAAATATAAAATTGCTTCTGTAAACCACGACTAACAATAGATCAGCTCATAAAATTAATGGAAGAAATAAAACACATCTTTAATATAAAAAAGACCATTGCACAGCCATATGATTTCTAGATATCAAAAAGCATTTGTTAAAGTATGGTAAAATGACTCAGATACAAACGTACCAAAATGGGACATCCCATACAAAACATTCTCTGGGTTTCTAGCTTTCTGGAAGATAGAATCATCAGAGTAAATGTTAAGGTACCTACTCAGAGTGCTGCACTCTCAAGGAAGAGTACTTGGCTCTATTCTGTTTATCATGTAGGCCAACAACATGCCTCTCATTGACCCAAACCACATTCTTTGTTACAGTTTCCAGACAATGTTTCAGCCTGGAAGAATGCCCCAAATCCAACAACATCAACATACAATATACAACCACTACTAAACGAAATAGAATTGTAGTGCAATAAGTAGAGATTTTAAAATTAAATCACACAAACCACAGATTATATTATTTACGAAATTATAGTAAACAAGAAAATTAATACCATAGTTACATAGTTACTGGACTCTCTTGCTGTTTGGATCATCAGTATAGTGCTTGGGGATTAACCACATTTGACTTAAAATTAAACTGGATACCACACATTAATAGCATGAAAAACCAAAATTTGGAAAAGTGAGTTACTTTAGGAACCTGAATACTAACAATTAAGGATTCTCGCCAGAGCAACAGCGTAACAACGATTGTTACCTAGGATTCAGTAACAGTGTGAACAAACTAACAATTATTGAGAGGAAGGAAGAGATCAACATGGACAAAATCCAGATGAAGAAGAAGATATGAGGTCACGAGCTAACTTCTGCGATGGACTTCAAGTCTGTGTCTTCTTTAATTAGTGGCTCAATTTTCTGTTTTTTTTTGTTAACCTGAAAATGACCTAAGAAGGCCAAAACTTTGTTCTCTACTTTATTTTAATAAATGTTTTAATGCTGTCTTGAGATACATAGTGGCTCACTATCGTCCACGTTTGTTTTATAAAACAATTCTAATCTCCTGTTTTCTCCATACCAGAGGTTATACACATTAAAAATAAAATATACTCCTTACAAATGCTTAAATATATATATCCTTAGTATTTATATCACACAAACACTTCACATTCATAACACTTGAAATGTTACTTGGACATAAATACTTGAATTACTCCAGCTTCAGGGAACTCGTTCTAAACAATAGCAAACCTAAAACAAGACAAACTTGTGAAACGTAGTTTAGGTGTATGGTATTTTTATTGTTTGCCCTTCGCTATTAATAACCTACATTAATGTTAATCTAGTTGGAAAATACTTAATATCAACTCCTTCACTTCACGATAGACTTCAAATTCATGCTTGCCAGAATCACTAGAATGTTTGTGGTGGGTTGTACATACATATAAAACAATGCTGTGTTCAACAGACCTGCTTTTAATTTCCATCTTTTTTTAGAAGTAATGAGTAAGGAATTATTATTATCTAGGGGAAATCGTTATTAAGAAGTAAGGCTACTTTACACATCAAACTGTTAACGTTGAAAATATGTGAAACGAGTCGTCTTATAACTTAGGCCTAGAATATTCAAAAAATAATAATTAACTAATGAAAAGGGAAAGTCTGGCGAAGAGCTGTAGTCAGAACATTCCAAACATTTCATAAACGAGAATAATAAGACGGTTTTAAAAGTTATAAACTGTTATCGTCACGAAACGTTTAAAAGATTGAGAAATTCTACAAGTATAAACTATTCATTAAAAAATTACACACACCTTTCGTTAAACAGTTGCATACGTCAAACAAATGGAAAATAGCGAATAGTTATCTTATTTCATGCGATTCATGTAAATATATATCAGTCAAGTCGTTGGACACAGAATGTAGAATGTATTAATTTCTGAGTGATTAACTTATTGAAAAGGACGCTGAAAAACACTCATTCTTGCAAACTAGCTGGATTATGGAAAGCATCACGGAGGAGTCGTGTGCTGTGGAAATGACAGTCTTACGCCAAAGCCTTTTGCAATGGAAACTCGAAAATCGTTTTAATATAACTTGTTCAACTTCTGCATTAGTACTTGAAGGAGGGTATACAAACTTTTAACTTGTGAAGAAGCGTATCTATATAAGTAGCATTATATATAAACTGTTAACATCTGAAGAGAATTGTTTTATATAGGTTGCATTATATATAAACTGTTAATATCGGAAAAAAGAGTGCCCCAGGTTGACAGACAGGTTTGTTGCTTGCGTATGAAAATAGCAGTGGCGTATTTAGGTAAAAGCTAGAGGGGAGCTCAGCCCTAGGGCCCATGTTTTTAATGGGGCCCACTGATAATTTCATTCTATGTAAAATTATATGAAATGTAGGGCCTACAAAACTTAGTAGCCTCTGAGCTCACACAACCACAAGTCCATCACTGGAAAAGAGGTGTCTTAGAAAGCTTTATAAATCATCAATTTCTAATTAACGGTGTCCTATATGACCTTACAAGCCAATAACTTCTGAAGAAATGTTTCCTGGGTATTCTTTTATACAATCTGTTATAAAATCTAAGCAAGGGTGACATAAGTAGCCTGGCAGACTGTTGATATCTTAATGTTGCCTTATGCTTATGGACTACTAACTCTCAATTGACTTATGTGATATTACACTTCATGAACAATGGACTGTATGAGATATGTAGACTTATGAAGTGTTAACAGATGTTAATAAGTAGTTTATAAAACGTTAGCAATTTTTTAAAAAATATCCTTTCATAACATGAATCGAAAATTAATCACACTCATAAGATTTAATCTGTTTCCTTTTTTTGTAGGGCATTTTTCAATTATATTTATTTCTATAATAATATATTGAGTTTGAAGAAAATCGTTTTGATAGAACTGTTTGTTGAATTAGTAATACATATCAAACACAAGGTAAAGGAAAGTGTGTCTTCAAATTTTCAATTTCCGGGGTAATCAAGTTATTGATACAACTTGATATTTATCCACTTTTGATACTATGAGTTAATACATTTTTTTATTTCTCGTGTCTCATCTTAAAGTTAACAGATAAAACACAAATAACCTGGACTAATCTCGGATTTCTAAAAACATGACTCTTGAGTACCCTTTTAAATCTATCTATCTTCAATACTTTTCTGATAAGCTAAGTATTGGACAATACTTTTACAAAACTATTAAAAGCTATATCTCAAAAGACAAACGACAACTATGTCGTGAGATGTGTCGTTTAGTCCAACTTCACTATCTATCAACATAATACAGAAACAGAAGACCCCGACATGGCCAGGTGGTTAAACCGCCCGACTCGTAATATGAGGGTCGCGGGTTCAAATCCCTGTCACACCAAACATGCTCGCCCTTTCAGCTGTGAGGGCGTTATAATTTGCGGTCAATCCAACTATTATTTGGTTGAAGAGTAGCCCAAGAGCTGGCGGTGAGTGGTGATGACTAGCTTCATCAAACTGTTTATTGTGTTGTTTTTTTTTTGAATTTTGCGCAAAGCTACACGAGGGCTATCTGCGCTAGCCGTCCCTAAGTTAGCAGTGTAAGATTAGAGGGAAGGCAGCTAGTCATCACCACCCACCGCCAACTCTTGGGCTACTCTTTTACAAATGAATAGTGGGATTGACCGTAACATTATAACGTCCCCACGGCTGGGAGGGCGAGCATGTTTGGCGCGACGGGGGTGCGAACCCGCGACCCTCGGATTACGAGTCGCACGCCTTACGCGCTAGGCCATGCCAGGCCTTCACGATAAACAGAAACAGAACGTCCATTTTTTCTAACTTTAAAGTTCTCTCAAATCCAAAATTCTTATAAAACAAACATTATACATAAAACTCTTCTTCCATTCCTAACTAATACACAGTCTTTACTAGATACAAATTTATATATTAATTTATCAACTTCAGTTATGCCATGTTTTTTTAATTTCACTTATATTTGTTTATTCAAATTATTTACTCTTATGCACACATTGCTTTTGTAGTTACAAGTATCGTTTGTTTAGTACTTATAGCTTACTGATGATAGAATTGTGAAGATTCCATAACGTTTAATCAACTCTTTGTATTATCACGTTTCTGTTTTATTCTTTCATTAAGTTTTCCGAAAAATAAGGAATATATAGTAGTATCACATGGATTCGAAAGCTGCTCGTCCAACCTTACCTAACGTGTTTTTAAGTGAAACACTTTTAACTCCTTATTAAATGTAACTGAAAAAAAATTCATTGTTTAAAGTTTGTAATTAAGTCAATGTGAACAGTTGTATTGTATTAGCAGTGCAATATTCCAAGGTCTATATGTAACATCTCTTTAGTATATGTAACAGTTCTTTAACATTTAGAAAATTAAAGCAACTGAGAAACACAAGTAAGATCATTAGCTTTTTTCGTAATTTTTTTAAATTCTTAATCATAATTTAAAGTAAAACAAAACATAGAAAGTCTTTAATATTAATTAACTAATGTTAGTTCTCCTGTAAAGGTATGAGTCTTGTTATATTTGTTCGTGTAGCTTGATGCAGACCTAGAAACATCTAGTTCCCTGAGTGATATAATTATTTCAACCTTTAGATTAAAAAATACTTTGAAGCGAAAGGTCTTGCTGTTTTTAAAGAATTCCATTGTTTTTAAGGAAACATAATGCCTTAACCCTATTTAATCAGTAAATTGCAGGTTTGCAATGGCTACTAAATTGGCTTCAAGTTAAGTAGGATGTTTGGCCGATTTTGATTATATAAAACACTCGTAAGTTTCGAGAAATGGTAATATGAAAAGCTGCAGGCACACAAAGACTATAGTCAGCAGTTATTAAAACGTTCTTTATGTACTGAAACAGTCTGTTTATTTGCACACGTAATCAGCAGTTGCGCAAACACAAGCAGCAACTACTGACCTGTTCTTTATATACATAATCAGTTAGTTTTTTTCGAATATATAGACAACAACCATTGAGTTTATTAGGTACACACAGCAGTCACTCAGTTGCTTATACAGAGGATGAAGACACTGAGAGGATAACACACAGACATGCAGTCATTGAGTTGTTTATATAGAGGATACAGTAACTGAGTTGTTTATACAGAGGATATAGTTACTGAGTTGTCTATAAACAAATATTAGTCAGTGGCCTGTATAGACACAGTGACTAGGCAAAAGTCACTGAGTTGTTTATATAGAGAATGCAGTCAATCAGTCATTAATTTGCTTATAGGCAAGCAGCAGTCACCATGTTGTTTATACCCAGGCAACAGTCACTGTGTTGTTTATACCCAGGCAGCAGTTGCTGTGCTGGTTGAACCCAGACGGCAGTCATTGCATTGTTTATACCCAGGTAACAGTCACTGTGTTAGTTGTACTCAGACAGCAATCACAACAACGGCTGGTTGTTTTCTGCTTATCAATAAAAGTGTTAATACCCATACCAGCAGTTCTGAGATACATTTTTATTTCAAGTGGGTTTCTCGTCATCAAGAAGCATTGCGCTGTTTATATCCAGGCAGCTGTGTTGGTTGTACCTAGACGGGCAGTCATTGCATTGCTTATACCCAGGTAGCAGTGACTGTGTTGTGTATGTAAACAATGCAATTATTTGTCTTTAATCAAATACAAAAGTAAAAAATCCTCGTGACTGCAAGTAACAAAAGCAAGATCTCATAACGACAAAAACCATAAAATTTAAAATATTATACATTATTATATCTTTCTTCATCTCCTTCATTTTTAAAACAATAATGTATATCTAGTGTTATAATTCAAGGCCTTCTAATGCATCTACTATCGAGATAATAAACAGGAAGGAAATAAACATGGTATGATAGGTAAAAACAAAACTGAAACTTATGCAATAGAACACGGCTTACTCATTATATTTTCGTATAGTGAATAGTTAACAAAAATGGAAACCAGAACTGACAAAATAAGGCGTCCTCTTAGGATCAAACATGGACCCATTTCACTTATGAAATAGTGGCCTCGTCTTTTGTTGTGACATCATTCACCAATTGATGTGTGAGTGTCGTGTTTTAACGTATGTCTTTAGAGGTTTAAATAGGTCTATATTTCATCATTTAATTTCCCTGACGACCTTTCCGTTATCGAATATAGTACGCATGCGTCTGTTTGTTTTGTGAATTAAAGTTTTCATAATTGTACCAAAGTGGTCGTCACTTATAAAGTAGTTAACCTTTGAAAACTATTTAGCAAAACGTAGCTAACAGTGACTGGTCAGCTTTCATCATCATTTCTTTTCAACTGAATTACTTTTTTGTCTAATTATGTGCATTATTTCTTTTACTTTATCATAAATTTTAAAATAATAAAGTATAAAATGACGTATCGCTCGAAGAATTGTAGCAGCCAGATGTACAATAACCAAAGTTGGACGCTGGTATGACAAGTTGAATGTTACACGTTTGTATGGGGTCAAATGCTGTAAAAGTTACGTTGATGGAAGACGAGACAACTCGCCTTGTTAGAAAAAACCTCATGTGATTAAAACATTTTTATGATTTTGTTTCTAATATTATGCTAATTCAAAACAATGATGAATATAATGTACACTTTAAAATATTGAGGCCATTTGATAGAGATCGTGGTTGTGTTGAATGTTTTACTGGTATAGTGTCAGTAATGTGGTTCTGAATTTTCTGTACTTATGGGGTGTTATTCTTGATGACGAGAAACCTACTTGAAATAAAATTGTATCTCAGAACGGCTGGTGTGGATATTAACACATTTATTGATAAGCAGAGAACAACATTTCGACCTTTCTAGGTCATCTTCAACTTAAGAAAGAGAGAGTTTGCAAGTGACCGTTGCCGGACACGTGTCTTAGGGACGAAAGTATAAATGGGTACGAGATTGTAGGGGGCGTTGCAGTTGGATTTCAGGTTATTAATTTGTATAGGTATAAAGGTATTCCTTTATATTGCCTTAATTTTGGTTTTAGTTGCTGTATCAGTAGGGCTTCTTTGATTTTGCGTTTGTTTATATTTGTTTCCCTACTTAATATCTGGGTGTTTTCTATGGTTATGCTGTGTTTATTTGATTTGCAGTGTTCAAAAACGTTAATGAATCCAAGGATTAGAAATTCAAGTCCTATTATCACAAATACGCCCTCTGGACTTTGAGGGTATGAGTTCACTATAACATCTACAGTGGAGTACCACTATTCTTTCAAACAAGAATAGTCAACGAGTTGGTGGTAGATGCTGCAGAGAAGCTGTCATCCCTATATACATAATATGTGAGGTCAACATTAGAAAAAGCTATGTGCATACAGCCCGTCGTGTAGTCTGGTGTAATATTACAAAACAAATAAAACAACCGTTTGTTACTGATCGAATGTGATTAGTGTAGTTTTGCATTTATTTTCTGGGCCAGGCGTAGCTACATATCGAGAGTTCCTAGACTGTGGATCCGAGGATTCATGGTTTGCATCCCATTATTACAAAAATACACTCTTCACTCTGACACCGTAGGCTGTGTTATAGCAGTGACAGTCAAATCCCACTATTCGGTCAACGAACAGTAGCCCAAGAGCTGGTAATGAGAACTGTTGCCTTCCTTCCATTCTGTCTGGTCAAAATCAGGTACAGTTATATGCAGTACCTCGTGGTGTAGTTTTGTATGAAAATCCGAAACAAAAAGAAAACACTTTTTTTTACTGACATAGATTCGTTACTCTGTCATTTCAGTATTATTTGATCTAATTTTTATTAAGATAGGTCTTTTATTATCGACTCACTTTGATTAACGTGGTTCTATCTTTTTATTTGTCAATGGTGGGTAGAACGTAGACTAGAAAGAGAAATCACAATCAATATCAAATCGCTCCCTCCACATATCTAAATACTTTTCATTAGAAAGATCCGTATTAAATGAAAGAGAAGTAGCTCAAGTGTGAGATTTATGGTGAAAAGACGGTTTAAGATTTTATTATATTGATTTCTGAAAAAAAATAGGAACATGATTAAACTATTTGTTAAGAACTTCTATTTATAAGATTATTAGATTATTTACATCTTAGGTGCAACATCTGAGAGTGTGCTTCGAGTCACGATTAAAGAATGTAATGGGTGAACAATTTTCAATTCATGTTAACCCAATAATAATTGCAATAATTAATTACACTTGTCATAAAACATTAGTATTAAGCCTATTACCTTTTAAACAGTTTGTTTGTATCCAGACTTTTAGGGATTTTACTAATTAGAGGAATACATACTAATCATATTTCAACCACACTATATTTGTCATATCCATAACCGACGACCTTTTTCGCCTAATCCAGAGCTGCTCATGCCGACTGGAATACAACGACCAGTAGCGCTCGGACACCATTTTATATAAACCATTTGTTACAGAAACTATTGTTGTGACATAAACTCTCTTTTCATGTTGGCAAAGCATGTCATAATTAATTACAAATAAGACACCAGGCAACCGATACAGCGTGGTTGGAATAATATTGTTATACACTTTTGTAGTTCTATAAAAGACTCAGGGGGACTAGTTATAGAATGTAGTGTTTAAAAATGTAATATATGGAAATATTCGATAGCTTCAGAGTGCTGGTCAGTTCCTGAGATGTTAAGCCGTTTATCAATAATATGAGAATTTTTTCTTGTTTTGTTTGTTTGTTTTTGAATTTCGCGCAAAGCTACTCGAGGGTTATCTGCGATAGCCGTCCCTAATTTTGCAGTGTAAGACTAGAGGGAAGGCAGCTATTCATCACCACTCACCACCAACTCTTGAGCTACTATTTTACCAACGAATAGTGGGATTGACCGTCACATTATAACGCCCCCACAGCTGGGAGGGCGAGTATGTTTGGTGCGACCGGGATTCGAACCCGCAACCCTCAGATTATGAGTCGAACGCCTTAACACACTTGGCCATGCCGTTTATTAATAATATGAGAAACCCATTTGAACTGTAATAAAATTAACAGTAATGTCTTATGTATTATTTCTTAATACATCTGTACTAGCCGTTTTAAACGTATTAGAACTGGTTTTTTAACATCTGATACAGTTAACTGTACAGTTCTCTACTTTGTTTTTAATTGAGATTTTTTTCTTTTATACTTAGTGTGAAAATAAATTAATTCATAAAAATATATTTGGAACCACTGTGATCACAACTATGTATGTGTGTGTGTGTGGGTGTATATACTATTATGATCCCCACTATATGTATATGTACTACACGTAATTCAGTTTTATAGCTTATGTAGTTTATTCACTTCATCTTTTATCAAGTTACATTTTTACACGTTGTAAAATTTCGCGATAGAGCAATAATTTTGATTATGATCGAATGTTTGTTTTTAATTAAGCACAAACCTACACAAACGGTTATCTGTGCTCTGTCCACCATGGATATTCGAAACCCGGTTTCTAGCAGTATAAGTACGCAGACTTTGCCACTGGTTGGCGATTATGATCCATATGCGACAACTGTTTTTGACTCAACAGCTGTCTTAGCACCATCTGGTTTACAATATAAATGTCTCGATTAAAATAAAAAAAGTCACTCACACATTGCACCAACTCACAAAAAACAAACAAAAAAAAACTCGTGTGTTCTTTTATGATAAACAGAACAACTATAGAAACAGTGAACACTTCTTGTCTTCATGTACGTCAAAAAATAATAAACCTTAAACTGTAAGTTAAAATACGTCTTTTATAAGGCCAGTTATTTAATGTACGGGGCTGTACCGTTAATGAAAAAAAAAGTAAACTCGCATTTCTTGTTTCGGTGCCGTGGATGTCTTGTGACTATCAAAGCCTGTTATTAGGTTAGACAAGAGTAGCATTGTTAACTAGTTGTCTTCTCTCTCATCTATCAGTTCAAATTTGAGGACCACTAGAGCAAATAACCCTCGTGTAGTTTTGCGCAGGTATCTTAAAACAAAAAACGTCTTTTGTGCGGTAGATGGATAAAATTCGCATTGTTATAGAAACAGTACCATGATTTTTATTTAAGAACAAATAACCGTTTTCATTTTGAAAGTAACAAAGAGCTACATACAAAAGGAACTTTTGCAGATATCATAAAAACATGATTTTAAATTATACATGCTCTTATCGTATCATCTGCTAAAATCGGATTTTATTATCCACTGCTCTTCATTGGGCTTAATCTTAAAACTTATGGTATCTCAAATAAGCTGGTTAGTCATGGTCGTTTCATGAATTTGTTATAGAGAGGGTTCAACCTCCAAGTATCTCTCATTCTTTTATCTTAAAAGAAAACATGTAGAGAATCAGTGTATACATTTCTGCAGTGAAATCTACTGCTAGACAATTTTAGCAATATCAATAATAAATGACTCATGACAATGAGTAACTAAGAAATTATCAAGTTATCCACATGACTTATCTTCAAAAATATTCCTATTTTTTAAATGTTTCAACAAATAAGAAATGTTTAACTGTCTAAACAAAAACGGGAAAAGCAACATTCTGTGTTTCATATATTACTCTAGTATATAATTGAAAAATATCGGATTTGACCTTGTGGGTAAATAGCGGGTGTGAATCCCCGTCGTCGAACATATTTATTGATAAAAAAGTGGCTCAAGAGTTTGTGGTTGGTGGTGTTGACAAGCTGCCTTTCCTTTGGTCTATTACAACTGAATTAAGGACTGCAAACATATATATATCGCTCGTGTAAGAAAATTTTAAACATGGTATTAGTAAGTTGTTTTTTGAACAAATGATTTTTTTCAATGAATAAAAAAACGAATTACCAAAACCAGCTTCGTGATAGCAGGATCAGTTTCGTGTTAGCATGATCAGCTTTATGTTAACAGGATCATCTTCATGTTAGCAGGATCAGCCTCGTGTTAACAGGATCATCTTCATGTTGGCAGGATCAGCCTCGTGTTAACAGAATCAGTGGTGATTTTATTATTCTTTATTTTTTTAATAGCTTTTGTTGTTTTATTATAAGTTTCCACATGCTGGTTTGTCTGTACGTCAAGAATCATCATTCACGGATTTTCTCTTTCATGTGGCCCGGCATGGCCAGGTGGATAAGGCACTCGACTCGTAATCCGAGAATCGCGAATTCGAATGTCCGTCACATTAAAAATGTCGCCCTTTCAGCCATGGGAGCATTATAATGTGACGGTCAAATTTATTATTTGTTGGTAAAAGAGTAGCTCAAGAATTGGCGGTGAGTGATGATGACTAGCTGCCTTCCCTTTAGACTTACACTGCTAAATTAGGGGCGGCTAGCGCAGATAGCTCTCGTGTAGCTCTGCTCAAAATTCAAACCAAACCAACTCTTTTATCTATCTCATTTTTAAAAGAGATTTCCTAGCGTCATAGCTGCATGTCTGCGGACTTACAACGCTAGAAACTGGATTTCGATACGCGTGATAGGCGGAGCACAGATAGTCCATGGTATAGTTTTGTGCTTAACTTCAAAACAAACAACATTTAAAAAAATAATAATGTTAATTATATAAACCTTTAAAATCAATACAGTAGTTGATCTATTTATGAAAACAGTTCGTGCTTTAAAGAAGACTCTCTTATAGAAATGATTGAGAAAATAAATCATTGCGTCAGGTAATTTAACTTCGTGTTTAGAAGATTGTTCTAGAAGTTATGAAGGTCTCCATTTTATTTCTGCCCGCTACTTACTCAAAAACCTTTTTTAAGAAGCACTATTTAAAAACACGGTGTCTTACACCATACATTAAAAGATTTAATTGCAATTGATAAAATGTTTTATTCATCCATCTTTTATACGAATTGGGAGAAAACTTTGTTAAAGTACATATTTAAGGATTCGACTCGTTAAATAAAATAGCTTATTAAATCTTTATTGATAAGAATTTTGAAGAACAGATTGTTACAGTGTATATTAAATGATTCAATCATATTAAATAAAAAATATTGCGTCATTATTGGAAGTGTTTTGGATGATTGCTTAATTTTTCGCAAAGCTACACGAGGGCTATCTACGTTGGTGTTTTGAAACACAACTCGTTACGGTATGCATTAAACAAGAAGAAATTCTCAATAATCACCACACTTGAAATTTGTTAGGACAATATTAGAGTAAATCTTTATCAGCTGTATTTTTGTATGCTAGTAATACCGATCGTGGGCTCGTGTATACCCGATTTAATTGTATTACTCATAAAAATCTCTATCAGCCCACCCATAAATTGAATTTCTTTTAAACTAGATTAGAATAAATTCACCTAAAATACCTTGGTTGTGGTGAAATAAATTAACCGAAAGGGTTTGACCTCCTGAGTTCAAAAATGTAATTAGCTCTCAAAATTGGCCGAGAACTGCGGAACTTTGAGCTGAAAGTTTGTACTTAAAAACCAAAAAGTCTCAACCGTTCTATGAGCCGATGTGCCGCGGCTAAAATATTAATTACGTTAAATATAACATTTTATTAAATTGTTATTGATAATATGTTGAGCACAGTTTTAACCTTGCCCGATTTAATTATTTTATTATTATTGTTGTTGTCATCTGTGATACACATAAAAGAAGGTGAAACAAACAGAAGTTTCAAAGATTGCTTTGGACATTAACATTCTTCAACTTCGTAAAATCATGTGAGACATTCCTCTGTGGCGAGAATAATTAACGAAATATTTAATAATTAATAATACAGTGACAAACCGCAAATAAATACATTTTTCAATATAAATATTAATCAAATACTTTTGATCTTAAATTTTGTTTTCTCGAACACCCAGAGATTGGCAGACTAAAAAGTAACCAACATAATGTGTTGAAGTGAAGTGAATGTTCATTAACAGTCACTGACCCAAATCAAACTCAGATAGAACCTAGAACACCAATGGTTGTTTGGAATCTGATAAAAACGTATTCGTTTCGTCCATAGAAAAGATTAGCTTCCAGCTTCTGAAGAGACTAACGTAGCACTTAAGTATTATAAGAGATTTAAATCAAAATATTTTAAAATTATCTTCTCTTTAAAGAAATGTGGACCTACGAAAGATGAGCATAGCTCAACAAAACTTGTTTTAATGATTAAACATGCAAATTTTATGGGAGGGGTTCATCATTGTCAGAAGTTTTCTGAAAAATGTGAGAAATTCAACCCCACTACACTGATCCTTTTTGTTAAACCAGTGAAGTGATTTAAATCATGACGTCATAATTAATCTGCTCAAAGAATCTATTCAACTTGAATCTCACCTGATCTCAAGTTTCGTTTTTTCTGGAAGTTTCTACAGAGTCTAGTAGTAAACATATATATACTCGTTAACAATGACAAACCGTTGTCTAGCCCTACTTGCCTGTGAACACATACAGTATACTGCCCTCTGGTGATTTACTGTTAGGAACAGAAATTCAAATTCAATGGGTATATTTATTGTTTAAAACTTGATTATAGAAATTTAGTGTAATTTGAAGTGTTGTAACATCTAATGCATTTATTATAGACTCTAATTTTGGATGGAATTTTGTTACGTTTACTTATGACACTAAAGAGCGGAAAAATACATTGAAAACACCAAAAATAAGTGACATATTCGTATCTTTAAGTCATTCTTCCTATATCTCAATCTTCACATTAAAAATGCACTTCTATTTAATACAATACTAACAAATTAATCCACAAGTCTAATATTTCACTTACTTACTAAAAGTAGTGAAAGTAGAAATATTTTAAGTTTAATCAAATACATATTCCTAAAATTTGGCTTCTCCTCTAAAGAAAGTTAAAAAGATTATCTTTGAACTGAAAATGTAGTTGATTTACCAAACTGAAAACGCGCTCTCCATAAACCATAAATAAAGTTGTATTTGAAAGAGTCAAAACTCATTTATGTTATCACCACGAGATAGAGCTTTCCATGGACTGTTACCTGTTTTTGTTTGTTATAATAGAAAATTGAAAACTTTGAAGCTTGAAATGCACTTTACATTAAACACACATTTCTGCTAAAGTAGTCAGAAGTTTGTGTTTCTTTAAACGAACCAAGAAATACCCCTGTAGGTGGCAGCAGTTTAGCATGAGACATTAGCTAATTGGTAATTAAGTGTCTAATTACAAAAAACGAGTACCTTTATGTAATCGGTTTCAATCCAGTACAATACGTTTTAGATGAAGTTTAGTTATAAAGCGTTATTTTTACTTCTAATACTTGGCACGTGGTGTCATAAGAAAAGACTGCTAATAAATTGTTCTACGTACCGCCGTTTGGATTAGTAATACAAATTAAAAACAATGATCGCACTAGATGGCGGTAGTGAGCTATGTACTTAAAAGCATCTTTAACCAAGCCTAAAAGCTCCTATAGTGGCACAGCGGATGGTCTGCAGATTTACAACACCAGAAACCAGGTATCAATACTCGTAGTGGGCAGAGCAAAAGTAATCCATTCTATAGCTTTGTGCTTAAGTTGACTAACAAATTAATTTCAAAAAATACTTTTCAAACTATGAATCAGTTTTTTTTTAACTTGTAGAGTCCAGGTTATTTTCCTATCTCATTCTAAAGTCTATTAATATATTAAACTTAGTAAGTGAATTTTTTTGCGCATATAGAGTTTTGACAAACTACCTTCTTTTAATCAACAAAAGTGAGAAAATATTAACTTTTTTTCAAAGGTTTTCGTATATTTTCTATTTGCATTTATTTCGATAGAATGGATACATAAATATTTAATCTTTTAATTATTTTAAAATCACATTGATATTCTACAAGTTTTATTTTCAAATACGCATTACATAAAAAGCATAATACTGTTTCACCATTCAATTTATTCATTTATGGGCAGCGTGTGCTATGCAAACTATAAGGACTTGAACCCTGGATTTCATTGTTGTAATTTCATAAACTTAATGCTCACCCGTAATGGATTAGGTAGAGATAATTCATTAATAAATTTCATTGTCATAAATCACATTTTATTGTACAAATGTTTCCTTGAATACTTAGTATTATATTCTATAGAACTGAAAATGGAAAAGCGCCATTGTTATAGAACTATAAAATGAATGAGCGCCACGAACCCCCTCCCACTGACACAGCGGTTTCTATACCCATGGTGGATAAAGCACAGATAGCCCATTGTGTAACTTTGTGCTTAATTACAAATAAACAGACAATGAGCGCTACTATTACATCTAAAACTAGGGTTAGGCAACCTCGGGCACTTTTGGAGAAAATATTTGTTTACAAAGAGGAATGTCAAACAACACTAGTGTTAGATTTGTGTAAGATTATTAATATATGAAAAACAAAAGAAGTATTTAAAATGCTACTGTATTTTATGAATTTACAAAATACACCGAAAATACATCTTTTCTTTAATTTAAATATAACAAATTAAATCATTTTAACTATAAACAAACTGTGTTACTATATTTGGGAAGGAATATTGACCAATCACACGTGAGATTGTTCTCGTCTGTAAACAAATAATTACACTTGCACGTAGTGGTGTTTCCTCCGTAAATACATAATTATATCATTCAGCTTATGTTCACGTAACAACAACTAATGAATCTGGGTAATCTTTGGCTTCGTTGCCTGTTATCTGGCATAGTTTTATTTAAACATGATTGTGACAATATAAAGTACCCTTTTGACACTGTTTGAAAATTTACTATTCAAATACCGCAATAACTTCTAATATACTTTAGAAAAGACGTGTGACTGACGTAACGTTTAAAATAAAAAATACATTCGAGTAATTCTTCTTTAGTTTAGTGTTTTTCATCATAACTTCAAAATACACAAGCCATGGGTGGTAGAAATCTAATTTGATTATTATGCACAAATACTTATCATAAGACGCTGGTATGGGTATTAAACCTTTAATGAAAATAAAGTCTTAATACTTTAAATAAAGTCTTGTGAAAAAAAAATTACTTCAAATGGGTTTCTCGTCATCATGGATTACTTTCACAAACTTGAATATTGTACGTTTGTACTAGCAACATAAAACTTGTTATAATAAGTTAATAGTGATTCATAATATAATAATGCTTCACTTGAAGAAATAACTGACATGTTGTAATAAGTTTGTTTACATTCTTCTAAGTTTTAATGGAATACCTAAACATACACCTTTTTATATTAATGTTTAATTTTTTTCTTTTCCGTCAAGGTCCACATTTTCCTTTGTCCTTATAAATCGTTTTTCACGTCTTCAATGTTTTATTATATTACGGGATTTCCTTATGATTTATTTACAATCACATGTGTGTGTCATTTGTATTAAATATATTCGTGGATGTGTGTTTATGCTCATATATACATTTTAGTATTTATAAATAATGGTTATCTGTACCTATACCTCAGCAATGCCTATTGATAATTCGCTTTATAACTATCATTTCGTATTGCTTCATTAACTAATCTAACTGATACTGTACCAAACTGGGAATCCAGTGATCCAAAGTATACGTCCCTTTACCGTAAAATTGCACTGCGCACCTTAGGGCAGTATGTACATTAAAAAAAATCAGGACCAAATTTATCTTCTTCGATTAAAATAGGTTAAGAGTTGGCGGTAGGTAATGTTAACCACTTGTCTTCTCTTTAGTCTACAAGCTCAAAAAGCACAGGTGGTTAGCATACCTTGTGTAGCTTTGCGTGAATATGCGAACAAGTAAATTAACTGCCGGCACTTTTACCGAATAAAAACAAATTCCGTCACATGTATCACTTCAATATCACATTTTCAAATTTGATGGCTCGTAAAACGAAGAATAAAATATTGATGACTGCATATTTAAACGCACGTAAAAACAATGTGTATTCTGAAACAATAGAAATATTTAATGCAAATACTAAAAAACCTGTCCTAACTTTTCACGTGTCTCTTCGAGTAAAGCAGTGTATTTATGTTTTTAGTTAGCACACTTTTAGTTAATAAAATATGAGTGGTTTTTAAATAGCAACGACCTATGTCACATATCTATTCATCCTATAGTGCTCAATAAGCAATAATAGAATTAATGAAAATAAGTGTTGCAAACACTATTAAAACACGAGGTTATATCAAAACGTGTATATACACAGGGCTAATAGGTGCAGTCTGACGTACGTAGGAGTCAAATATAGCAAGTGGAAGTTTCCAAGACGTATAATGAGGAATATCAGTTTATACCAATGAGCCACCTTGATGTCTTCTCGCACAAATAAGTCTTAATGTAATTTTCATCACTAACAAAGCAGTTCCGGAATTTTCTTTTAAAAAATGGTCCTTGCTAAAAAATTCAGTAGCTCTTGTAAACTACACGCACTTACAAGCTGCTACATCAGTTATGGTTGACCTTTATACCAAAAGCACATTCATCGGTTTTACGTTAAAGCTAACAAACTGACTTCAAACGTCATCCGGTTTAAAACTAGGGTTAGTATACTGAGCACTTTGGGTTTCTTGTTCTTTTATCTTCTTTTCGTTCCACTTCTCCCATTCTTTCCGTAAGGTGGGGTTTCTAGGACCCCATTCTGGTGTAGGCTGAAAAGTTAACTTGAATTTCTGCCAGAAAATGAAAATACCTTTTACAAATTATAAAATGTAGATATATAAATGCCTTTAACAACATTTTGATTACTTTTTTGTCTGGAATTGTATACATCATAAAGCCGTAAGAGTTTAATGAAAAAATACGACAGGTTTCATGTCTTATTTTTTTCAAAGTTATATGAAAAAGGCTTTTAGATTGAGAATATAAGCTACTGAAATAACAGCTTCGTTTGAGATTAAGTTTTCAATAGACAGAAACTAGAGGATATTTTGAACTTTAATATAAGCAACGGGATATGTCACATTTAAATAAAAGCCTTCATTTATGCGATACAAAAGATGTTAACCAAAATAATTAGACAGTGTCTGTTATATTGCGTATTTTTAACCCTCAATTAAAATTACAGCGAAGGTTAAAAAACAAGTAAACAAAAAACAGTGAGAACATTCCTTTAAAGTTAAGTAATCGAAACTTACCTCAAGAACGGTTGACCCCGGAGCCTTAACTACTGTTACAACAAACCAAAAAGGAATTTGAATGATACAGAGCATTGCTAAAATCCAACCGATCGCTGTTCCCCAAGCTGGCATGATTAATCTATCATTACTGTCATCTTCTTTTGTAGCATTGCCTATCGCCAGCATGACTGTACCATATCCGTAGATGAACTACGTACGAACAGAAAGAAGCATTTTGTAACAATGCATATCTAAACCACATCCGTAGATGAACTACAAACGAAAACAGAGGGGTATTTTTACACCACGTACAACATTATAATGTTTATATTCTGGATGATTTCTTTCAACCGATAATTTTAGTAAACGTAAAAAAGCATTATCTCTTATTCTGAACCAATCAGTCGTAAAATGTTTGAGACAAAACTTAATATGTTGCACCAACACCGAATGAAGGGATTTATTGGCCCTAGACTTTTAAACTTATGGAAATATCTTCGAGACAGAACCTCTACGTGCAATACATTTATAGTTATAGCTTGAGGTCCCCTAATTAGTGTGAGGCTCTGGGCTTCTGCCCGGTAAGCACATGTCTTAATCCGAGATTGTGTAATACACATTTCACGATACGTAATTAAGAATAAATATATCTGAAGAAATTTTTCGAAATATTTTCAAAATATGTAAAAAAAATCACTCTTTTTTTCATTGTTTATTAACTTATACATAAACTAGTGGCTCTCGTGGTCATTTAAAGAAGAAAATACATATTACTGAAAAGAAAAAAGAATAATATTTTTTATAAAATCAAAGAAATCTGTTCTAACAAAAAAATACTTTTTTTTTAAAGGAAACTAACATTCCCCTCGTGCATACGCCTTAAACTGGAGGACTCATAACGTTTGATTTCGGGATTCCAACCCAACGGTAGGCACAATACAAATAACCTATTACGCAAATTTTATGCGACCTATACGTGAATAACCATAACAACAAAAACGATCTTTCAGTACTTACGTGTAATTCAACTTATCTTAACAATAACAAAAAAAAGTTTTTCAGTACTTACATGTAATTCAACTCACCTTAACAATAACAACAAAAAGGTTTTGCAGTACTTACGTGTAATTCAACTTACCTTAACAATAAGAAGAAAACGGTCTTTCAGCACTTACATGTAATTCAATTTACCATAACAATAACAACAAAAACGGTCTTTCGAATATAACTCGGAATTTGCAAGGGACGTTATAAGGGCAAGGGGAAGAAGAGTGGGAAGTTGTTAGATGAGACCTTATGGACTGTGGGTTGCTTCTAGCACGCATAGCATAAAAATACATAATAAGCAAAGAGATAGTCATGACATCCTATTCAGTTTGTCCTATAAGCACAATTTTATGATTTAAAATTAGACAGTCAATTTCTGCATGTTAACACTTAATAACACATCACAGTTATTATTACTTTTACTGTAAAATCCACTTTCCCCCAGTGGCTCAGCGGTATGTTTGCAGATTTAAAACGCTAAAAACCAGGTTTCGATACCCGTGGTGGGCATAGCACAGATAGCCCATTGTGTAGCTTTATGGTTAATGCAAAACAACAATAACAACCTGTAAAATCATACAAGTCTCTACGTCCAATTCCTTCTGAACTTGGAATTTTTCCTTTGAGAACTCGAAGCAAGCAAGATGTGAAATCAGGCATTTTTTTGTTGTTGTTGGCAAATTTTATGATAGAAAAAAAGGGTACTTTGAAAGCGATAGTGCAAGAACTTGTGTCTGTCTCGTGTACATTACATAAGTTGGGTTTCACTTAACCTGTGGCCCGGCATAGTCAGGTGGGTAAAGGCGTGCGACTCGTAATCTGAAGGTCGCGGGTTCACATCCTCATCGCACCAAACATGCTCGCCCTTTCAGCCGTGAGGGTGTTATAATGTGACGGTCAATCCCACTATTCGTTGGTAAAAGAGTAGCCCAAGAGTTGGCAGTAGGTGGTGGTGACTAGCTACCTTCCCTCTAGTCTTACACTGCTAAATTAGGAACGGTTAGCGTAAATAGCCCTCGTGTAGCTTCGCGCGAAATTCCAAAACAAACAAAGAAAATTCACTTAACCAAATAAAATGTCATGAAAATATTTTAAAATTGAGGTCTGTATTATTCACAATTGAGTCCTATAATTACTCAAACCTAAAACTTTTGTATTCATAAAATATGTGTTACTTTACACATTCTAACACCAAAATAACCTTCTGCAAACATTCTAAATAGGCCAAATTCCGCTTAAGAAATTGCATCTCTTAGAACGAAAAATAACAGATTTTACTGAATTTTGAATACGACGAATCACATCACACAAATTATAATTCCACATGTTATAAGGGAGGAACGGAAATCACAGCTATCGAAGAAAGAAAGGTGAGCACGACATTGAGACCGTTAAAAATATTTTAACTCATTCTCAAAAAAACCAAAAGAAGACAAATTAACTTGTACTGTATTAGTTATCACTGTAGCCAAAACAAGGTTTAGTTTACCCACCCAGGTCAGATGAATACATATTATACTACACTGAAAAATGACCAAAACATACAAAATTACTTAAATATTTAATGCAATAAGACATGTCATCAGAAAATCGTTATAGGAGTGTCTCGAAATTACGTCAACAAAACTATCGGACTCTTATGATTTCTGGACACCCTTTAAGTAACAGTTAAAGTATGGAAAAACAAGAAAACAATTTTTAATGGAATCTCAGTCCCAAATTTTAAAGTAATTACTCATAAAAGTAACTTAGATATAGTGCATATTTTAATTTACAATGAACTACCTTTAACTAGTTGCTTACAAACAAATTACTTGCTGGATTCCAAAAGTAGGAAAAACAATCCTTACTATAAGGGTAACTGGAGCTACTAAAATCCAAGTCCATTTCCAGAACCATCCAACGGGACTCCCAAGCATAAAGTGGATGTCAGAAAGTAATCTACGGTAGCCTGAAAAAAAGGAAAATGAAACCAGCCCAACAAGAAAAACAGAAATGTGCCAAACAAAATGAAAACCTATAAAACAACACAAAATCTAAATATGTAACACAATTAGAGATAAAATGTGTATGAAATATTCTTGTTTAGAACAGAAATATTACACTAAATATTAATAAATTATCCTAATATAGTCATAAAGTGAGCACTTGTATGTCTGGTAACAATGATATGGTCAGACCAGTTGAGGATATAATACCAGCGGCAGACTTAAGGCTGTGTGAGCCCAGGGTCTAAACATTTTTTTAGGCTCTACATCCCTTGTAATTTTGTATAGAATAAAATTATTAGTGGGCCCTTATTAAGACTATGATCCTGGGGCTGAGCCCCTTCTAGCTCCTACCTAAATACGTCATGGTATATTACAGAATTGAAAACTACAAAGACAGTTCACGATGACGAGAAACCCATTTGAAGTAAAAATATATCTCAGGACGGCTGGTATGGGTACTAACATTTTTACTAATAAAGCAGAGAACAACGTTTCGACCTTCTTAGGTCGTCTTCAGGTTAACAAAGAGAGATTTTGCAACTGACTGTTGTTGGCCACATGTCTTAGGAACGAGAGTGTAAACGTGTATGGGATTGTAGGGGACGTTGCAGTTAAATGTTAGGTTATTAATTAGTATAGGTATAAAGGTGTTCCTTTATATTGGTTTAATTTTGGTTTTAGTTGTCGTACAAGTAGACTTTATTTGACTTTGCGTTTCTTTATATTTGCTTCCCAACTTAGCATCTTGGTGTTTTCTATGGTTATGCTGTGTTTATTTGATTTGCAGTGTTCAACAATGTGTGAAGGTGTTTTTTTGTGTTCTTTGAATCTGGTTTCCGTTTTTATGCTTGTTTCTCCAATATAGAAAACGTGACAGTTATTGCATCATATGTTATAAATAATGTTGGCATTGAGTTTGTCAGTGTAGTTTTTACATAGTGTGGACTTCAGTTTTGTACCTGGTTTTAAAATAAATTTGGTGTTTACTGGAATTGTGACAATTACATAAAAATATAACTGGTAAATGAAAAAATATTTATCGGCGGGGTCCATATGGACCCCAGGTGTACTGATGAAGGTTAAGCCTAACGAAACATTTCCACTTTTAAGGCTTAGCTAAATGTGATAAAATATTAAGCTACGGGTGATATTTTTCACAATCTGTAAATCAGTCCTCTCTCCATCTAACATCAGAGGACGTGAAAAAACACCATTTCAGTCTACAATAGGAAAATGTCCAGAAGGGCTTTCAGTTCAATAAACAGGAGTTATCAGGTCTTTCCACGAAAGACAGAACTTTAATTGTATTTTATATTCACTCTGAAAACGTCAAGTTATGGATATAAGATCATTTTATAAGACTAACATCATGTGTAACCTGACGTTGAGGGTAATAGCATTTTCACGCCTTAATTGATAGGCTAGAAATTTAATATTATAAACAAGATATAAAAAAGATAAACTAATTTGCTCTGACTCAAACGTGACTTATAAGTATTATATCTATGATAACAAAATACACCATTCATGTCTTCATCGTTCGTATTCTTACCGTATATCCACATAATACCAGTAATTTCCAATACGGCGTACAAAAACACTGCTGCCCCTACCCCGTAATTATCCAATAGATTTATTACGTGTTCTCCAGCCTGCAGTAAAGAAGATTTTCATTGTATTACTGAATATGTTTTACACTATTGTAGTGTTGTGACAACTCACTATATATATACACACACACATTAGTTTTATCATTTCAGTGAAGCCTAATAAATGAAAGTTATTATAATCGCTCCAATCACTTCAGAAAAATCCATATTGTTTGATTTATTATCATTTTATCTATCACAAAAATACGATATCCCATAACCCAAACGCTTTCGAAAGGTGGATCTTTCTTCTTTAGGGGCAAACTAGGAATGGCCACGTAAAACAAAGTGTTAAATGACGTGAAGTTTAAGTGACGTCATGCAAGCTACCGTGGAAAACCATACATGATTTCAGTAGTTTTCGATGTATTGTCATAAGTGTTTCTCACTTCCGGTGCAATAATACCAGCAAAAGAAAAAGTAAAAAGTTAGGTGTAAAGGAGTAAAAGATGTAAGTTACATAATCATCCCTAGTTTGTAAGTTACATCCCTAGTTTGTAAGTTACATAATCATCCCTAGTTTGCTCTTGATCAAGAAAGGTCCAACTTTCAAAAGTTTTCGGGTTGTACGGTGACCTATTTTTGAGTTAAATTGATTTCTTAATATTACTCCTGTCACTTTAGAGATACCAAATTAGTAAAGACTGTTATTATCACTTCTATCATTTCAAAGACGCCTAACTTGTAAGAACTGTTCTACTCCTTCAGAAAGGCCTAATCAGTAAAAAAAAAACGTTATTATCACTTCTACTATTTTAGAGAGGCCTAACTTATAAGAACCGTTCTCATTACTCCTGTAAAGAAGCCTAATTAGTAAAAACCATTATTATAACTTCTACCATTTCAGAGAGGCCTAAGTGATAGGAACCGTTGTCATACGATTTGCAATTAATATATATCTTAACCCTAAATTCGGGCATATTGTGTGGCATATTCTTAATTTAACAATTAAAACCATTACAATTTGTATGCTAGCCTACTGGGACTCTTAAAAAGAAGTTCTTTTGTGTCCCCTTAATCTCTCCCTAAAAAATATTAATTGCCATTATTTCCAAAGACTAAAAATTTGAATAAACACTGTATATATTTCAGTTTCTAGTCACATCCTTATAGCACAGCGCTGCTATTTTTATCAAAACACACATACTATAATGTATTACTCTCAGTAACAGATCAGCGCATGCGCACTGCAATTGCGTCTTGCAACTGCAGTCTTTATACGTCCGTGCTTTGCTGAGTGATATGGTTCAGGTAATATGTTTTTGTAGACATACTCTACAGTTTTTGTTCTGGCATTGCAAAAAAATGTTTTATGTCTTCTAGATTTCTGATATGCATTATATATATAAATATATGAAAGGGTATTTTAGAGTGGTTAAAGGTGAGAGTTCACATCTATGTTGTTACACACATTGGTTGTCATTGGAAGACCACAGATGAAACAAGCTAAACATGCACTTAAAGCCATGAAGCTCTTCTTTTGATGAAGATGAGGGAATTCATCTTTGATTGTAGTTACAATGGCTTCAATATGTCCAATCTGAAACAGAAATAAAATAAGTTAAATAATAACTTCATCAACGAAAGGTTTAAGTATGCTAGACTCGTGGTGCTTCCTTGCGGACATGTTTCAAATTATAACTTCAAATAATATACAGTTATAAATAATATATATATATAACAAAATAATTATTGCATGTACTAAGTTTTCTTAACTAATTTTCTTTTCGTTTGTTTCTTTTTCTTGCTTTTGTAATTTAAATTAATGTTCCAATATTCTTTTACATCAGCTATATTAAAATATTTGTTATGAAAATAATTTAAACGTCTTCTGTACAGTTCTCACAGAAGCTTACTTTACTCTCTCCAATGGAACAGCGGTGTGTTTGTGGTCTTAAATCGCTAGAAACCAGTTTTCGATACCTGTAGTGGGCAAAGCACAAATAGCCCATTGTGTGGCTCTGTGTTTAATTATAAAACAACCAGTCCCTCAGTAGCGCAGTGACGCGTCTGCAGACTTAAAATGCTAGAAACCAGGCTTGGATACCCCTGTTGTACACAGCACGGATAGCCTATTGTGAAGCTCTGGGGTTATTACGAACCAAACAGGTTACTTTAAAGTGGCTCAGCGATAAATGTTACGACTTATCACACTCAAAATCGATATTGATGCCCACTGTTGGCACAGTATAGATAGCCCATTGTGTAGCTTTTTACCCATCAACAAATTAATTATATGATGCCAAAAAAAAAATACAAGTACGTGAGCGCAAGAAAAAAAAAAATATCTGAGAAGGGAGCGACAAAGTTGGAACTTACTAGAACTACTCAGTGTAAGAATACACATCTGTCGTCAGCGTTACGCAATTCTACAATCAGATGATTTATTTTATCAGAATTATTTCTTTTCACTATATTTTAGGCAGTCAGTTTTATAAATTATCTGTCAAGTTTGCTCTAAACGATTAAACAATCTTATTGGAATACTGGCCACTAATGATAGTTTTCTCCTCACAGGCATATGGCTTCGATATATGAATTATGGTATATATATATATATATATATATATATGTACGTACATTTAAAATGTATCACATATCTACTTACCGCACTTCCAAGCCCCAACATGTATAACATTATAAAGAACAGTACAGCCCAGAGCTGTGGAACAAATGGTGTCTGGCTAAGGGCCTCCGGATATGTGATAAAAGCCAGGGTTAATCCTAGAAAGAAAAGACAAATGACATTTTATTAGTATTGTTGTATTTTATTACACACTGTAAAATATATTAATAAATAATATTAATAATATATCAGTAATTATGTTTTCTCCAATACGCGAAGAGAGAACAAGATGAACTAAGAAACAGAATATTTCTGCTTCTACATTTTAAAACACATAAAATCAGGTATTTGTTTAATTTCTAAGCTATATATAATTGGTACGTCAATTAGCAAGAAATGGAAAATTATCCTTACGAAGGATTCTCTTAATTAACAGTCACGGTTTAATCTTTTATTAATATTATAAAGGCTCGTATGTGTATTTTTCTTATAGCAAAGCCACATCGGGCTGTCTGCTGTGTCCACCGAGGAGAATCGAACCCCTGATTTTAGCGTTGTAAATCAGTAGACTCACTGCTCTTCTGGCCAGGTGGTTAAGATGCTCGATTCGTAATCTGAGGGTCGCGGGTTCGAATCCCTGTTGCATCAAACATGCTCGCCCTTTCAACCGTGGGGCGTTATAATATGAAGGTGAATCCCACTATTCGTTGGTAAAAGAGTAGCCCAAAAGTTGGTGGTGGGTGGTGATGACTAGCTGCCTTCCTTCTAGTCTTACACTACTAAATTAGTGACGGCTAGCTCAGATAGCCTTTGTGTAGATTTGCGCGAAATTAAAAAATAAAACCGCTCTCCTAGCGGAGGACAACTCATGAGAATGGGCATAGTTTCTAACTCCAGCATATTTATCCATTTGTTTTACATTTTCGCAATTGATATGAAAAATGTTTCAAGTTTTTAATTTATTATGCCATCAGAACTAACATTTTTTTACGTTACAATTTACCCCGCCAGAAGGGGTGCACATTCGAATCTTCGTCACATCAAACATGCTCGTCCTTTCACCTGTGTGTTATAATGTTACAATAAATCTCATTATTCATTGGTAAGGAGTAGCCTACCAGTTAGCAGTGGGTGATGATGACTAGCTGCCTTCCCTCTAGTCTTTCACTGCTGAATTAGGGACGACTAGAACAGATAGTCCCCGCGTAGCTTTGCTCGAAATTCAAAATAAACCAAAGCAATATAACAATAATTCACATAACTAACTAAAAATAGTCCTAATTTCTAAAGTGAAACGTTTATCGACCTCAGATTAATGTAACATAGATATCAACATCCATAGCAATTCAGTAGAAAATTTGAAACGTCACGCATATGTCACGTCAAACAAAATCAGTTGAGAAATTTCTAGGTGACTAAGAACAATATGGAACATCTTAACTCAAGCATTAAGGCAATATCTGCATCAACATCAAGGAATTTTTAAATGAGGCTTGGTCAATGACTCTGTTCTGGTAAAACAACGTTGTTATCATATTTGTCTCGTTCGCTCAAGATCCTTCATCAGGAGTGGTATTTATTTTTCCGTTGAAGTTGCAACCCATCTGATCTTATTGTGACACATTTTGAATGTGATGATTGCTAACAAGAATTTTATTTAGTAATGGAGTATTTGACTGAAAAAAGAAATCACAATGCCAAGGTATGAGAGCAGAATGCGTGTCACAATATTAGAAATAATATATATGATCATTAGGTCTACCAGTTCTTTACAGAGGCAAGATACTCGAAGGCCTACCAGTTCTTTACAGAGGCAAAGTGCTCGAATGAACAATGTTTAGTTTAAAGATATTTCAGTCAGTAAGTTGGAAAACCATTGGTTTAAAGGATAATGTGCTAAAATAAAAGATAAAGCTATAAAGTTTTGGTGAATTAGTAACCTGCTAGCTGCCTGCTCTCCCTCTAAATGTCTACAAAAACGTAGGCATCTAACGTAGTGAACTTACTACTTGTAGGACGAAAGTGTGCTAGGTGTTTACTACTTCCTTTATATAATAAAATATCGTCATTATGTATTCAATTTTCGTGCATACAAGTGTAGATTGGCAGGAGCGCTCTTTTAGATTTCTATGTTAGAATTTATAGATAAAAAACAGTTTATTTTGGGAGTATTTGCTTTGATTATTTCATATTATTTAATAACCATTCAATAATCATAAACTACACATTTTATACGTAACGAATGAAATTAAGCACAGACGGATAAAGCAACTTATTTCACAAGAGGAAGGCTGCTGTAAAAGTCGGCCACACTATAAAGGTGACCAGCGATATTATCCACTGACGTGGCAGTGCGTGGCCCAGTTATTGGTGTGCCACATTGTAGATTCGAAGTTTGCGCCTTATTACCATAAAAAAATTGTGCTCTGCATTTTAGAGCTGCAGGTACGTTGTGAGAGAAGATTGTCAAAGCTAAAGTAGCTCACGAGTTGGCGGTGAGTAGCGCTGACGAGCTGCCTTCCCTCCACTTGACCATTTCAAAGTTAGGAACCTATTGCAGATAACCATCGAATAAAATAACTGAACACCAAATACAACAAACGATGTCTTCTCAACTGATACCTCGAAGGAACAGTCTTTCTTATTTTCATATTCGAATAACAACTGTGACGTAGATAGCACATGCGCCTTGAGATTAATAGAGTTTTATATATAATGCTATGTTTTATCATCTCGAACGGATTTTTCAGCGACTTTCGGACTTAGAACTTTTGTATCTGTTCCAGACATTGTGGTTATATTTGTTATTGAACAAAAGTTGTTTTCTCTATGCTTTAAGGTGTGTTCTGCCTTTTCTTTGCTCTAAGCTCAGTCGAAACCAATATAACACAGATTAACTCTGCAATGCATTTTCTTTTTGAAACTAATGTTATCTTACCGATCCAACTGGATTACTCCAAAAAGAAATAAGTTTAAAAAAAATGGAATATCATGGTATTAAAGTAAAATTTGTAATATTTTTAAAAATTCCAAAATGTTAAAGATACGCCCGGATAATTATGTGTATTATTGTCTCTTATTATTAACACTTGATGATTTTCCATTACACAATTTCTAAACTGGAAAGTAATGTTAAGGGAACATTGTAAATTATCCAAGAGCCTTTTTTCCCTCTAATTAACAGAATATCCTCAATATATAGATATCTTACCTGAATCTTTGGCAACAGTGCTGATATCTTGTCCCAGATCGTGGGCTAATGTTCCTAATACAGAGAAAACTACAGAGCCGGCCAGCACACTTGTAAGCGTATCAGCCACACTAATTATTAGCGCATCTCTGAAACACATCATTCACAACTTAAGATATATGCTCGTTACAAAGTAATATAAACAAATCCTAAACAAGCAATAAAAAAAATCTCCTTCTTTCGATTAGTGTTACAGAAAACAGAATTGTAGCTAGTATGTTTTTAACAAAGTTCAGAATGTCTGGTATTTATACGTGACGAACGAATCCTGTTGATTCACTATTAATTTAACTTTTCTAATGATATATTTATTGATACAATACTCTTATAGTTCCAGATTTACCTTTAGGTCCCAAAATAAAACCAAAATACACGTGTTTTAACACTATGTGTTACTTATATGAAAATTAAAACTTATGCATTTTGGAAAATTTGAATAGAAATGCCTAGTTTTCACTGTCGTACAAATTTCAAAATCGTATGACAAATGCTCTAAAGACAATGCATATGCCCATGGTGGAGTGCTTTAAAGACAATATATGTGCCCATAGAGGGGTGCTCTAGAGACATATATGTGCCCATAGAGGGGTGCTCTAGAGACATATATGTGCCCATGACAGTGAAAAAGTTAGGGTTAAAACTTGTACAAATACAAAATGTTAAAATTCGTTAAAAAGTTTGATATTTATTAAAAAGAGTTGTATATTTCAGCAGACAAGACGAATAATGCATTTATAGTTACATAACTTGCCACTAGGCCTACAACTTTCGTTCATTTTGGAGAGTTGACTCACCAATAAATAACTGAGAAAGGTTTATACGTCCCATCACGTAGTTTTTATTAACGTCATTAACTATGAAGTAATTGTTAAGAAAAGTTATAACAACACTTTTTTTAAGTTTATCTACAACTTAGCAGTTGTAGATCTTCAAAGTTGTCATGGACTATTTTATTAGTTACTACCTGATTTACCCATTTACCTTATCTTCAAAGTTGTCATGGACGATTTTATTAGTTACTACCTGATTTACCCATTTATCTTTTGTTTAAAGTTGTCATGGACTATTTTATTAGTTACTACCTGATTTACCCATTTACCCAAAGTTGTCATGGACTATTTTATTAGTTACTACCTGATTTACCCATTTACCTTATCTTCAAAGTTGTCATGGACGATTTTATTAGTTACTACCTGATTTACCCATTTATCTTTTGTTTAAAGTTGTCATGGACTATTTTATTAGTTACTACCTGATTTACCCATTTACCCAAAGTTGTCATGGACGATTTTATTAGTTACTACCTGATTTACCCATTTACCTTATCTTCAAAGTTGTCATGGACGATTTTATTAGTTACTACCTGATTTACCCATTTATCTTTTGTTTAAAGTTGTCATGGACGATTTTATTAGTTACTACCTGATTTACCCATTTATCTTTTGTTTAAAGTTGTCATGGACTATTTTATTAGTTACTACCTGATTTACCCATTTACCCAAAGTTGTCATGGACGATTTTATTAGTTACTACCTGATTTACCCATTTATCTTTTGTTTAAAGTTGTCATGGACGATTTTATTAGTTACTACCTGATTTACCCATAAGCTTTATCTTTAAAGTTGTCATGGACTATTTTATTAGTTACTACCTGATTTACCCATAAGCCTTATCTTTAAAGTTGTCGTGGACTATTTTATTAGTTACTACCTGATTTACCTATAAGCCTTATCTTTACTATTTTATTAGTTACTACCTGATTTACCCATAAGCCTTATCTTTAAAGTTGTCGTGGACTATTTTATTAGTTACCACCTGATTTACCTATAAGCCTTATCTTTAAAGTTGTCATGGACTATTTTATTAGTTACTACCTGATTTACCCATAAGCCTTATCTTTAAAGTTGTCGTGGACTATTTTATTAGTTACTACCTGATTTACCTATAAGCCTTATCTTTAAAGTTGTCGTGGACTATTTTATTAGTTACCACCTGATTTACCTATAAGCCTTATCTTTAAAGTTGTCGTGGACTATTTTATTAGTTACCACCTGATTTACCCATTTACCTTGTCTTTAAAGTCATCATATATTGTTATATCTATTACCTGACTTACTCGTGTACTATGTTTCAACCTGTTGTCACTGACCTGAAAGTTATGTTTGGAGTGTGATATAGGTTACTGATTTACCAGTGTAATTTGTAAAAAAGAATGAGTGTAAATCAATCAAGACATGTCCTACGTGTCATCAAGAAACATACCACTGGACTGAACGATCAGATAGTATCTGATGCATCCCCCCACTGGCCATATCAAAATTATGTACGATTACTTGTAACTTGATATTTTAGAATAAAATCAATAAATGAGAGTTTAGTCATACATGTTTCTTTTCTTTGTTTCTAAATTAATTCCATGAACTTTACATTGCAGTAACAAGGAAAAGTTTACTTGGGGTTGGGTTTAAGTCACTGTTACTTAGTCGATCATACCTTCCCCACCAAAAAATCCTGTATCTACCCCTGGGTACATTCTGTTGAAAGTTGTCACTTCGAAGTGACACTTCTCTCCAGGTATATTACCTCTGTACGTTCAGTTAAAAGTATAACACCTGTCGCCAGGTAGCTTACCTGTGTATGGTCTGTTAAAAGTTGTCACTTGAGTGTAACATCTGTCGCCAGGTAACTTACCTATGTACATTATGTCGAAAGTTGTTGTAACTAGCGTACATGATCAGATGTCCAAATCCGGTGTTAAGTGAAAAGAAACTCTGTTCGCAAGCCTTATACCAAACCTATTTCAGAAATAAATCCAATTCTATAATGCTGGTTATATGTATAGTTTGCCGGATTACATGATATTCGTAAAGTGACCTGTTTCATTTAAAGACATAAAGAAACATCTAAACTCTAGTTTAAGAAAAACAAGCTGTAAAACATCATTTGAAACAAGTAAAACACGTGGATAACTTGGACTAACAAAGTTATGTGAAAATTATTATTACAGCAGTTTATTATACCTAATCTTTATCATTGTTCAAACAAATAAAACACATGGAAAACTAGGACTAACAAAGTAATGTTAAAATTATTATTACCGCAGTTTATTATACCAAATCTTTATCATTGTTTAAAACAAGAAAATAGTGGACAAGTAGGACTAACAAAGTGATGTGAAAACTATTATTACCGCAGTTGATTATATCAAATCTTTATGTTACAAAGTGTACTGCAAAACCTATTTGAATATAAGCTTAATAAAGAAGATAAAAATTACACACGAAACTCTATTACAATGTTTCTTTGTTTGTAATTAAGCGCAAAGCCACACGGTGGACTATCTGTGCTCTGCCCACCACGGATATCGAAACCCAGTTCTCTCTATTACGCACCTCAATATCGAGTAATTTTTTCCATTCTGGCTTGAAAAAAAACACAAGTCCTTCCACCGATCCTTGTTTCTGCATGGCGACTGCGAGTAGAGAGATGAGTACAATGTATGGATACGTTGCAGTGACGTAAACCACCTGTTAATAAAATACGAATGAAATGAACCAAACTGTTCCTGAGTTAGAAAAATAACACGAAGCAATAACGAAAAGAAAAAAAAGGAAACGTGTCTTTTCCATATAAGGAAATAGTAAACGCACAGCGAAGATACGTTCACATGATTTTTATAAAAATATAACGAAATGCATTCAGTTAGTTTTTTTTTAAGCGTTACAGGTTGACCAAATTGAGGTTTTTGAGTAATTGAGTGATATAAGTCGCAATTATGTTATATGAGAATATATATATGTATAAATGTTATAAGTCCTTCATTAAGGTCATTATTTTTTAAGCTGATTTTTTCAGGTGGTAAATTAAATAAAAAATAACAGGGTGTACACGATCTACAGTAAAATAACAGGGTGTACACGATTTACAGTAAAATAACAGGGTGTACACGATCTACAGTAAAATAACAGGGTGTACACGATCTACAGTAAAATAACAGGGTGTACACGATCTACAGTAAAATAACAGGATGTACACGATTTACAGTAAAATAACAGTGTGTACACGATCTACAGTAAAATAATAGGGTGTACACGATCTACAGTAAAATAACAGGGTGTACACGATCTACAGTAAAATAACAGGGTGTACACGATCTACAGTAAAATAACAGGATGTATACGATTCACAATAAAATAACAGGGTGTACACGATCTACAGTAAAATAACAGGGCGTACACGATCTACAGTAAAATAATAGGGTGTACACGATCTACAGTAAAATAACAGGGCGTACACGATCTACAGTAAAATAATAGGGTGTACACGATCTACAGTAAAATAATAGGGTGTACACGATTCACAGTAAAATCTCCCACATGTTTTCTATGGTTAACTGTTCTTGTTATTTTAAACTCGTTATATAATCATTTTCAGCTCTGACATTTTTTACTTGTTTAGGTTAGCTTTAGTTAATGATCAGGGCAAATCCTGGTATTGCTAAACTCTAGGTATCACAGTGATAAAAAGTACAACAAATAGTGTGTGTGAAAAACATATAAGTCTATTTATTTACACATGTATTTTTAAAAATTATTTCCAATCCATTTAGATATAACATCGATTTTTAACTTTGAAATGATCAGTTATTTTATTATTACGAATTGTTCAGGGTAGAGTTGATTTTAGAAGCTGATTAACTATGGGGCAACCAGTTAACTTCAGATTATAACAGATAACTTCTCAACAGTTCATTTTATTCCCTCTACTTAGTAAATATATTAGTAATGCAAATCAACAACATTTTACACATAAGTTCATGTTATCTCTTTCCCATTGGATGTGGGGATGTTTTGAGACATCAATCTGTATCTGGAATAAATTGACTCGAATGTGGACCTTTAAGGAAAACATATCTTGTAGCTACTGACTAAACACTTGCTCTTTAATAACGTATGACCCATCTTTGAGATTAAAGTCATCACAATGTGTGAACATGTATCACTCGGGCACATCCACTATAATCTCATCTTCTGAAAATAAACAAGTGATTAAATGTAATTGGTCAGGAGTTTACAGTTTCAAATCGATGATAGGATATCCAAACAGTTGCCGAGTTGTATCTTGATAGGTTTATTCAAAGTATTTATACATGTTGGAAACTTTTGTCTCACTAAAACATTCAGCTGAGACTTGTCTAACATTTTTTAACAAAATGATGTTTTGAAAGTTTAAACTAATGATTTGCACATTTCTATTGTTATGAACTAGATTCTGTACAGTATAAAATACAGATAAGTTCAAATGGTGACCCCTACGTCTAAATGGTTGAGACTCTCGTTTGTTTTCACCACGATCACGCATAAAATTGTCAGTTATAAAAATATTTGGTTTTAGGTTGTAAGTAATCGCGAAAAATTTCAACTAAACTTTTAATAAAACAAAGGTTGGGCATAGTTTACATTAAGTTAGATACAAGTGTTGAAATTCACTATAGAACTATACAGTGTTTACTGGAGTATGGTAAATAATGCTATAATCATTTGATAACACCTCAGCTAACAAACAGTTTTATCACTTCCTGTTGGACCTGACACGTAGCAAGTAAAAGAGTGCTGTAAACAGTAATTCGTCTTAATCTACAATAATATTATATACAATTAATTTATATATACGTATACACAAGAATCAACCTCTCACAAAGTAAAATAAATAACTTAATAATCATAAAGTAGGGTGTAAAGCTCAGATAAAATGCATTTTTGGTGTAAATATTGTGATTTTTTTTTTACTTTCTGATATGTTAGTAGCATCTTCATATCCTGACATATTTTCCTATCATTTGTTATTGTATTAGCATGCCGATAAAGTATAAAAATATATAACAGTTTGATTTTCACTGAAGAGAAGTTTAACTTTTCACTGTTAATAAAATTTAGTGTAAAAACCCTCTAATTTCAGAACAGGGCTCTCCATCTTCATAGTTCACCACAATGAAATTTTCATTGAGCTCATCTGTAAGTTAACTGAGTTAATGATCTAAAGATAGATCGTTAGTTTCATCAGAAAATTACACAATACTATCTGTGTCATAGTGCAGTAAAAACAGACCTAATGGTTCTAGTGTGTGGTTTAATTTCAGGTGAACATTAGCCATTGTGAAAGCTGTCAGAAAGATGTGTTGTCAGCTTTAATATCAGTGATCATATATTGATCTTTACTTATAGGTATTTATAAATTTGTTACCTCAATTTTAAACAATTCATCTAATGTTAAATATTTTTTACTCTGATCTACCTTTACAGTACTTGACAAGACAATGCTAGGTGAAAACTTAATCTTGTATTTGAAACTATCTAACTATGTAAAGATTATATTGACTCTGACCTTATCTTCAGATTTTTAATAATGTATGGTCTTGTCTGGTACACTATGTATGATATCATTAAAGAAATTTCAAATATTTGTGAGAGGCTGCATATTTGAGTCTTTTTAGAAGTTATATTACAAGTTGTAGATATGACACTAAATTTTTAAACTTGTTTCATTGAAGTTTTTGTATCCTTAAAATCATCTGATTGAACAGACATTTCTTTTCCTTGGTGTGTGATTATTTTCTTTCTCAATGAATGTAATCTGATTTTCAATTTTTATAGTGTAGTTAAACACCTGAAGGTATGATTTATAAAACACATGATATTTTCTTTTAATCTGTAATTACGTAGAATGATGTTCTGTCAAGAACCTGAACACATCTGTTACTTGTTTAATCTATAATTAGATATGTGAGGTCTATACAACCACGCCTATAATTAACATCTATTATTATCCCATCTGATTTATATATAATGAATGTAGGCTCCTGTTAAAATCTTGTTATACATCTCTCACAGGAAGTTGATAATGTCCTGCCCTGTTTCTACTCTTTGTGGTTAGTTATATTATCTTAATTACAAATACAACTATTATTTTTGCTTTATAATTGTGCTTCATGAAATTCAACTAACTCCTTTTCAAACTATAATTATCTACAAGTATTTCCAGTAATTGGCATCATATCACGAGAAGTTGTCATTCTATGTTGTAATTCGATATTACAGATTCATACAAAACTAGAATAATGCCTATAATCATTGCCAATAATTGATGTTATGACCTTTTAAAACAATTACAATTGTCAATAATTGTTGTCAAGGCTTTTTAAAACTACAACTAGCTCCATTTATTGTTAATAATTGGCGTCACGTTCCATAATTACTTGTTATTTTTATAGTCTATAATGGTTGTTATGGTTAATTAATTGCTTCCTCCTCTCTTATACTCTCGAATACTGTCGTCACTTCCGTATTCAAAGTGCCGTACTAAATACTGTCAAGGCAATATACTAGTTGTTTATAAACAAGTTACAACACATCATCATGTTCCAGCATTTTATACTGATCAAGCTTTCTGAAAGGGTTCTGAAATGTTCAACTACTGCATGTGCCTAAGAAAGTAAAGAAAGCATAACTTTTATCTTTTCTATGCAACATAATTGGTTTCTTTTAAGGCTCTAAAAGAAGCGAAACTTTAAATGACTCAAGGAAATTTGGGGCTACAAATATCGCACACAAACATGTGTTTACTAACCTTTCCAAGTGACTGAACACCTCTAACAGTTGCTAGAAATACAATGGTCCAAGAGAGAAGTAAACATAAAACTAATCTCCAGTCCATGGTCGACATGTCCTCCAGATGTGTTACTTGGTTTAACACATATCGTCTGTTCAGGAACAAAAATTAATATTAACATCTCACTCTGTCGTGAGCTTTACTATCTATTGTTGGTATAGATAAACAAGAACATAGTTTTAGTTTCTCCATCCTTATTTAATACAAACAAATACAAGTGTATGAGATTAACATCTTATTATTCGTGTAGTTTAATATCTATAATCCATATAAACAATCAACATAGTTTTAGTTTCTCTATCCTAATTTAATACAAACAAATACAAGTGTATGATGTTACCGTCTCAATTATCGTGTAGTTTAATATCTATAATCCATATAAACAATCAACATAGTTTTAGTTTCTCTATCCTAATTTAATACAAACAAATAGAAGTGTATGATGTTACCGTCTCAATTATCGTGAAGTTTAATATCTATAATCCATATAAACAATCAAAAACATACGAGAGCTGTTCAAAAAATACGCGGACTGTTTGAATTGCGCGGCTCCAGTTGGTTCCAGGGGAATCCGCTTGGTGTCGCTAAGTTCGCAAAGATCAGCTGATTACGACGCCATTTCCCGATTGCAGATATCTTCATTAGTGT